>NW_028257600.1:300000-598555 GCF_051362555.1 Lingula anatina | reverse complement strand
GAAAATCAATCTACCACACCTGTCATTCATAAAAAATGTGGAAACGCGCCCGGATCACTTCATTAAAGCCCCCAATTTCAGCTTTAAAGATGGCCAAAAAGCACACCTGAGAACAGGATTTGGAGAGAGGGGGGGTGGAGAGAGTTTTTGCTCTATTTCTTCCTTAATAATGACACAACCACTCTTCCAGCACTTTATTCTGACTACAAATGACCAAACACACCTACCAGACACTATAATGAAGAAAAAAATTTTTCAACCCTACCTGGCCAAAATTGAAGAAAACTGCCATATCCGGACCTTACGAAAATCACTCAAAATCACCCAAAAATGGCCCGTCACCAAATTTTCCAAAAAGTGATGAAAATCAATCTACCACACCTGTCATTCATAAAAAATGTGGAAACGCGCCCGGATCACTTCATTAAAGCCCCCAATTTCAGCTTTAAAGATGGCCAAAAAGCACACCTGAGAACAGGATTTGGAGAGAGGGGGGGTGGAGAGAGTTTTTGCTCTATTTCTTCCTTAATAATGACACAACCACTCTTCCAGCACTTTATTCTGACTACAAATGACCAAACACACCTACCAGACACTATAATGAAGAAAAAAATTTTTCAACCCTACCTGGCCAAAATTGAAGAAAACTGCCATATCCGGACCTTACGAAAATCACTCAAAATCACCCAAAAATGGCCCGTCACCAAATTTTCCAAAAAGTGATGAAAATCAATCTACCACACCTGTCATTCATAAAAAATGTGGAAACGCGCCCGGATCACTTCATTAAAGCCCCCAATTTCAGCTTTAAAGATGGCCAAAAAGCACACCTGAGAACAGGATTTGGAGAGAGGGGGGGTGGAGAGAGTTTTTGCTCTATTTCTTCCTTAATAATGACACAACCACTCTTCCAGCACTTTATTCTGACTACAAATGACCAAACACACCTACCAGACACTATAATGAAGAAAAAAATTTTTCAACCCTACCTGGCCAAAATTGAAGAAAACTGCCATATCCGGACCTTACGAAAATCACTCAAAATCACCCAAAAATGGCCCGTCACCAAATTTTCCAAAAAGTGATGAAAATCAATCTACCACACCTGTCATTCATAAAAAATGTGGAAACGCGCCCGGATCACTTCATTAAAGCCCCCAATTTCAGCTTTAAAGATGGCCAAAAAGCACACCTGAGAACAGGATTTGGAGAGAGGGGGGGTGGAGAGAGTTTTTGCTCTATTTCTTCCTTAATAATGACACAACCACTCTTCCAGCACTTTATTCTGACTACAAATGACCAAACACACCTACCAGACACTATAATGAAGAAAAAAATTTTTCAACCCTACCTGGCCAAAATTGAAGAAAACTGCCATATCCGGACCTTACGAAAATCACTCAAAATCACCCAAAAATGGCCCGTCACCAAATTTTCCAAAAAGTGATGAAAATCAATCTACCACACCTGTCATTCATAAAAAATGTGGAAACGCGCCCGGATCACTTCATTAAAGCCCCCAATTTCAGCTTTAAAGATGGCCAAAAAGCACACCTGAGAACAGGATTTGGAGAGAGGGGGGGTGGAGAGAGTTTTTGCTCTATTTCTTCCTTAATAATGACACAACCACTCTTCCAGCACTTTATTCTGACTACAAATGACCAAACACACCTACCAGACACTATAATGAAGAAAAAAATTTTTCAACCCTACCTGGCCAAAATTGAAGAAAACTGCCATATCCGGACCTTACGAAAATCACTCAAAATCACCCAAAAATGGCCCGTCACCAAATTTTCCAAAAAGTGATGAAAATCAATCTACCACACCTGTCATTCATAAAAAATGTGGAAACGCGCCCGGATCACTTCATTAAAGCCCCCAATTTCAGCTTTAAAGATGGCCAAAAAGCACACCTGAGAACAGGATTTGGAGAGAGGGGGGGTGGAGAGAGTTTTTGCTCTATTTCTTCCTTAATAATGACACAACCACTCTTCCAGCACTTTATTCTGACTACAAATGACCAAACACACCTACCAGACACTATAATGAAGAAAAAAATTTTTCAACCCTACCTGGCCAAAATTGAAGAAAACTGCCATATCCGGACCTTACGAAAATCACTCAAAATCACCCAAAAATGGCCCGTCACCAAATTTTCCAAAAGTGATGAAAATCAATCTACCACACCTGTCATTCATAAAAAATGTGGAAACGCGCCCGGATCACTTCATTAAAGCCCCCAATTTCAGCTTTAAAGATGGCCAAAAAGCACACCTGAGAACAGGATTTGGAGAGAGGGGGGGTGGAGAGAGTTTTTGCTCTATTTCTTCCTTAATAATGACACAACCACTCTTCCAGCACTTTATTCTGACTACAAATGACCAAACACACCTACCAGACACTATAATGAAGAAAAAAATTTTTCAACCCTACCTGGCCAAAATTGAAGAAAACTGCCATATCCGGACCTTACGAAAATCACTCAAAATCACCCAAAAATGGCCCGTCACCAAATTTTCCAAAAAGTGATGAAAATCAATCTACCACACCTGTCATTCATAAAAAATGTGGAAACGCGCCCGGATCACTTCATTAAAGCCCCCAATTTCAGCTTTAAAGATGGCCAAAAAGCACACCTGAGAACAGGATTTGGAGAGAGGGGGGGTGGAGAGAGTTTTTGCTCTATTTCTTCCTTAATAATGACACAACCACTCTTCCAGCACTTTATTCTGACTACAAATGACCAAACACACCTACCAGACACTATAATGAAGAAAAAAATTTTTCAACCCTACCTGGCCAAAATTGAAGAAAACTGCCATATCCGGACCTTACGAAAATCACTCAAAATCACCCAAAAATGGCCCGTCACCAAATTTTCCAAAAAGTGATGAAAATCAATCTACCACACCTGTCATTCATAAAAAATGTGGAAACGCGCCCGGATCACTTCATTAAAGCCCCCAATTTCAGCTTTAAAGATGGCCAAAAAGCACACCTGAGAACAGGATTTGGAGAGAGGGGGGGTGGAGAGAGTTTTTGCTCTATTTCTTCCTTAATAATGACACAACCACTCTTCCAGCACTTTATTCTGACTACAAATGACCAAACACACCTACCAGACACTATAATGAAGAAAAAAATTTTTCAACCCTACCTGGCCAAAATTGAAGAAAACTGCCATATCCGGACCTTACGAAAATCACTCAAAATCACCCAAAAATGGCCCGTCACCAAATTTTCCAAAAAGTGATGAAAATCAATCTACCACACCTGTCATTCATAAAAAATGTGGAAACGCGCCCGGATCACTTCATTAAAGCCCCCAATTTCAGCTTTAAAGATGGCCAAAAAGCACACCTGAGAACAGGATTTGGAGAGAGGGGGGGTGGAGAGAGTTTTTGCTCTATTTCTTCCTTAATAATGACACAACCACTCTTCCAGCACTTTATTCTGACTACAAATGACCAAACACACCTACCAGACACTATAATGAAGAAAAAAATTTTTCAACCCTACCTGGCCAAAATTGAAGAAAACTGCCATATCCGGACCTTACGAAAATCACTCAAAATCACCCAAAAATGGCCCGTCACCAAATTTTCCAAAAAGTGATGAAAATCAATCTACCACACCTGTCATTCATAAAAAATGTGGAAACGCGCCCGGATCACTTCATTAAAGCCCCCAATTTCAGCTTTAAAGATGGCCAAAAAGCACACCTGAGAACAGGATTTGGAGAGAGGGGGGGTGGAGAGAGTTTTTGCTCTATTTCTTCCTTAATAATGACACAACCACTCTTCCAGCACTTTATTCTGACTACAAATGACCAAACACACCTACCAGACACTATAATGAAGAAAAAAATTTTTCAACCCTACCTGGCCAAAATTGAAGAAAACTGCCATATCCGGACCTTACGAAAATCACTCAAAATCACCCAAAAATGGCCCGTCACCAAATTTTCCAAAAAGTGATGAAAATCAATCTACCACACCTGTCATTCATAAAAAATGTGGAAACGCGCCCGGATCACTTCATTAAAGCCCCCAATTTCAGCTTTAAAGATGGCCAAAAAGCACACCTGAGAACAGGATTTGGAGAGAGGGGGGGTGGAGAGAGTTTTTGCTCTATTTCTTCCTTAATAATGACACAACCACTCTTCCAGCACTTTATTCTGACTACAAATGACCAAACACACCTACCAGACACTATAATGAAGAAAAAAATTTTTCAACCCTACCTGGCCAAAATTGAAGAAAACTGCCATATCCGGACCTTACGAAAATCACTCAAAATCACCCAAAAATGGCCCGTCACCAAATTTTCCAAAAAGTGATGAAAATCAATCTACCACACCTGTCATTCATAAAAAATGTGGAAACGCGCCCGGATCACTTCATTAAAGCCCCCAATTTCAGCTTTAAAGATGGCCAAAAAGCACACCTGAGAACAGGATTTGGAGAGAGGGGGGGTGGAGAGAGTTTTTGCTCTATTTCTTCCTTAATAATGACACAACCACTCTTCCAGCACTTTATTCTGACTACAAATGACCAAACACACCTACCAGACACTATAATGAAGAAAAAAATTTTTCAACCCTACCTGGCCAAAATTGAAGAAAACTGCCATATCCGGACCTTACGAAAATCACTCAAAATCACCCAAAAATGGCCCGTCACCAAATTTTCCAAAAAGTGATGAAAATCAATCTACCACACCTGTCATTCATAAAAAATGTGGAAACGCGCCCGGATCACTTCATTAAAGCCCCCAATTTCAGCTTTAAAGATGGCCAAAAAGCACACCTGAGAACAGGATTTGGAGAGAGGGGGGGTGGAGAGAGTTTTTGCTCTATTTCTTCCTTAATAATGACACAACCACTCTTCCAGCACTTTATTCTGACTACAAATGACCAAACACACCTACCAGACACTATAATGAAGAAAAAAATTTTTCAACCCTACCTGGCCAAAATTGAAGAAAACTGCCATATCCGGACCTTACGAAAATCACTCAAAATCACCCAAAAATGGCCCGTCACCAAATTTTCCAAAAAGTGATGAAAATCAATCTACCACACCTGTCATTCATAAAAAATGTGGAAACGCGCCCGGATCACTTCATTAAAGCCCCCAATTTCAGCTTTAAAGATGGCCAAAAAGCACACCTGAGAACAGGATTTGGAGAGAGGGGGGGTGGAGAGAGTTTTTGCTCTATTTCTTCCTTAATAATGACACAACCACTCTTCCAGCACTTTATTCTGACTACAAATGACCAAACACACCTACCAGACACTATAATGAAGAAAAAAATTTTTCAACCCTACCTGGCCAAAATTGAAGAAAACTGCCATATCCGGACCTTACGAAAATCACTCAAAATCACCCAAAAATGGCCCGTCACCAAATTTTCCAAAAAGTGATGAAAATCAATCTACCACACCTGTCATTCATAAAAAATGTGGAAACGCGCCCGGATCACTTCATTAAAGCCCCCAATTTCAGCTTTAAAGATGGCCAAAAAGCACACCTGAGAACAGGATTTGGAGAGAGGGGGGGTGGAGAGAGTTTTTGCTCTATTTCTTCCTTAATAATGACACAACCACTCTTCCAGCACTTTATTCTGACTACAAATGACCAAACACACCTACCAGACACTATAATGAAGAAAAAAATTTTTCAACCCTACCTGGCCAAAATTGAAGAAAACTGCCATATCCGGACCTTACGAAAATCACTCAAAATCACCCAAAAATGGCCCGTCACCAAATTTTCCAAAAAGTGATGAAAATCAATCTACCACACCTGTCATTCATAAAAAATGTGGAAACGCGCCCGGATCACTTCATTAAAGCCCCCAATTTCAGCTTTAAAGATGGCCAAAAAGCACACCTGAGAACAGGATTTGGAGAGAGGGGGGGTGGAGAGAGTTTTTGCTCTATTTCTTCCTTAATAATGACACAACCACTCTTCCAGCACTTTATTCTGACTACAAATGACCAAACACACCTACCATACACTATAATGAAGAAAAAAATTTTTCAACCCTACCTGGCCAAAATTGAAGAAAACTGCCATATCCGGACCTTACGAAAATCACTCAAAATCACCCAAAAATGGCCCGTCACCAAATTTTCCAAAAAGTGATGAAAATCAATCTACCACACCTGTCATTCATAAAAAATGTGGAAACGCGCCCGGATCACTTCATTAAAGCCCCCAATTTCAGCTTTAAAGATGGCCAAAAAGCACACCTGAGAACAGGATTTGGAGAGAGGGGGGGTGGAGAGAGTTTTTGCTCTATTTCTTCCTTAATAATGACACAACCACTCTTCCAGCACTTTATTCTGACTACAAATGACCAAACACACCTACCAGACACTATAATGAAGAAAAAAATTTTTCAACCCTACCTGGCCAAAATTGAAGAAAACTGCCATATCCGGACCTTACGAAAATCACTCAAAATCACCCAAAAATGGCCCGTCACCAAATTTTCCAAAAAGTGATGAAAATCAATCTACCACACCTGTCATTCATAAAAAATGTGGAAACGCGCCCGGATCACTTCATTAAAGCCCCCAATTTCAGCTTTAAAGATGGCCAAAAAGCACACCTGAGAACAGGATTTGGAGAGAGGGGGGGTGGAGAGAGTTTTTGCTCTATTTCTTCCTTAATAATGACACAACCACTCTTCCAGCACTTTATTCTGACTACAAATGACCAAACACACCTACCAGACACTATAATGAAGAAAAAAATTTTTCAACCCTACCTGGCCAAAATTGAAGAAAACTGCCATATCCGGACCTTACGAAAATCACTCAAAATCACCCAAAAATGGCCCGTCACCAAATTTTCCAAAAAGTGATGAAAATCAATCTACCACACCTGTCATTCATAAAAAATGTGGAAACGCGCCCGGATCACTTCATTAAAGCCCCCAATTTCAGCTTTAAAGATGGCCAAAAAGCACACCTGAGAACAGGATTTGGAGAGAGGGGGGGTGGAGAGAGTTTTTGCTCTATTTCTTCCTTAATAATGACACAACCACTCTTCCAGCACTTTATTCTGACTACAAATGACCAAACACACCTACCAGACACTATAATGAAGAAAAAAATTTTTCAACCCTACCTGGCCAAAATTGAAGAAAACTGCCATATCCGGACCTTACGAAAATCACTCAAAATCACCCAAAAATGGCCCGTCACCAAATTTTCCAAAAAGTGATGAAAATCAATCTACCACACCTGTCATTCATAAAAAATGTGGAAACGCGCCCGGATCACTTCATTAAAGCCCCCAATTTCAGCTTTAAAGATGGCCAAAAAGCACACCTGAGAACAGGATTTGGAGAGAGGGGGGGTGGAGAGAGTTTTTGCTCTATTTCTTCCTTAATAATGACACAACCACTCTTCCAGCACTTTATTCTGACTACAAATGACCAAACACACCTACCAGACACTATAATGAAGAAAAAAATTTTTCAACCCTACCTGGCCAAAATTGAAGAAAACTGCCATATCCGGACCTTACGAAAATCACTCAAAATCACCCAAAAATGGCCCGTCACCAAATTTTCCAAAAAGTGATGAAAATCAATCTACCACACCTGTCATTCATAAAAAATGTGGAAACGCGCCCGGATCACTTCATTAAAGCCCCCAATTTCAGCTTTAAAGATGGCCAAAAAGCACACCTGAGAACAGGATTTGGAGAGAGGGGGGGTGGAGAGAGTTTTTGCTCTATTTCTTCCTTAATAATGACACAACCACTCTTCCAGCACTTTATTCTGACTACAAATGACCAAACACACCTACCAGACACTATAATGAAGAAAAAAATTTTTCAACCCTACCTGGCCAAAATTGAAGAAAACTGCCATATCCGGACCTTACGAAAATCACTCAAAATCACCCAAAAATGGCCCGTCACCAAATTTTCCAAAAAGTGATGAAAATCAATCTACCACACCTGTCATTCATAAAAAATGTGGAAACGCGCCCGGATCACTTCATTAAAGCCCCCAATTTCAGCTTTAAAGATGGCCAAAAAGCACACCTGAGAACAGGATTTGGAGAGAGGGGGGGTGGAGAGAGTTTTTGCTCTATTTCTTCCTTAATAATGACACAACCACTCTTCCAGCACTTTATTCTGACTACAAATGACCAAACACACCTACCAGACACTATAATGAAGAAAAAAATTTTTCAACCCTACCTGGCCAAAATTGAAGAAAACTGCCATATCCGGACCTTACGAAAATCACTCAAAATCACCCAAAAATGGCCCGTCACCAAATTTTCCAAAAAGTGATGAAAATCAATCTACCACACCTGTCATTCATAAAAAATGTGGAAACGCGCCCGGATCACTTCATTAAAGCCCCCAATTTCAGCTTTAAAGATGGCCAAAAAGCACACCTGAGAACAGGATTTGGAGAGAGGGGGGGTGGAGAGAGTTTTTGCTCTATTTCTTCCTTAATAATGACACAACCACTCTTCCAGCACTTTATTCTGACTACAAATGACCAAACACACCTACCAGACACTATAATGAAGAAAAAAATTTTTCAACCCTACCTGGCCAAAATTGAAGAAAACTGCCATATCCGGACCTTACGAAAATCACTCAAAATCACCCAAAAATGGCCCGTCACCAAATTTTCCAAAAAGTGATGAAAATCAATCTACCACACCTGTCATTCATAAAAAATGTGGAAACGCGCCCGGATCACTTCATTAAAGCCCCCAATTTCAGCTTTAAAGATGGCCAAAAAGCACACCTGAGAACAGGATTTGGAGAGAGGGGGGGTGGAGAGAGTTTTTGCTCTATTTCTTCCTTAATAATGACACAACCACTCTTCCAGCACTTTATTCTGACTACAAATGACCAAACACACCTACCAGACACTATAATGAAGAAAAAAATTTTTCAACCCTACCTGGCCAAAATTGAAGAAAACTGCCATATCCGGACCTTACGAAAATCACTCAAAATCACCCAAAAATGGCCCGTCACCAAATTTTCCAAAAAGTGATGAAAATCAATCTACCACACCTGTCATTCATAAAAAATGTGGAAACGCGCCCGGATCACTTCATTAAAGCCCCCAATTTCAGCTTTAAAGATGGCCAAAAAGCACACCTGAGAACAGGATTTGGAGAGAGGGGGGGTGGAGAGAGTTTTTGCTCTATTTCTTCCTTAATAATGACACAACCACTCTTCCAGCACTTTATTCTGACTACAAATGACCAAACACACCTACCAGACACTATAATGAAGAAAAAAATTTTTCAACCCTACCTGGCCAAAATTGAAGAAAACTGCCATATCCGGACCTTACGAAAATCACTCAAAATCACCCAAAAATGGCCCGTCACCAAATTTTCCAAAAAGTGATGAAAATCAATCTACCACACCTGTCATTCATAAAAAATGTGGAAACGCGCCCGGATCACTTCATTAAAGCCCCCAATTTCAGCTTTAAAGATGGCCAAAAAGCACACCTGAGAACAGGATTTGGAGAGAGGGGGGGTGGAGAGAGTTTTTGCTCTATTTCTTCCTTAATAATGACACAACCACTCTTCCAGCACTTTATTCTGACTACAAATGACCAAACACACCTACCAGACACTATAATGAAGAAAAAAATTTTTCAACCCTACCTGGCCAAAATTGAAGAAAACTGCCATATCCGGACCTTACGAAAATCACTCAAAATCACCCAAAAATGGCCCGTCACCAAATTTTCCAAAAAGTGATGAAAATCAATCTACCACACCTGTCATTCATAAAAAATGTGGAAACGCGCCCGGATCACTTCATTAAAGCCCCCAATTTCAGCTTTAAAGATGGCCAAAAAGCACACCTGAGAACAGGATTTGGAGAGAGGGGGGGTGGAGAGAGTTTTTGCTCTATTTCTTCCTTAATAATGACACAACCACTCTTCCAGCACTTTATTCTGACTACAAATGACCAAACACACCTACCAGACACTATAATGAAGAAAAAAATTTTTCAACCCTACCTGGCCAAAATTGAAGAAAACTGCCATATCCGGACCTTACGAAAATCACTCAAAATCACCCAAAAATGGCCCGTCACCAAATTTTCCAAAAAGTGATGAAAATCAATCTACCACACCTGTCATTCATAAAAAATGTGGAAACGCGCCCGGATCACTTCATTAAAGCCCCCAATTTCAGCTTTAAAGATGGCCAAAAAGCACACCTGAGAACAGGATTTGGAGAGAGGGGGGGTGGAGAGAGTTTTTGCTCTATTTCTTCCTTAATAATGACACAACCACTCTTCCAGCACTTTATTCTGACTACAAATGACCAAACACACCTACCAGACACTATAATGAAGAAAAAAATTTTTCAACCCTACCTGGCCAAAATTGAAGAAAACTGCCATATCCGGACCTTACGAAAATCACTCAAAATCACCCAAAAATGGCCCGTCACCAAATTTTCCAAAAAGTGATGAAAATCAATCTACCACACCTGTCATTCATAAAAAATGTGGAAACGCGCCCGGATCACTTCATTAAAGCCCCCAATTTCAGCTTTAAAGATGGCCAAAAAGCACACCTGAGAACAGGATTTGGAGAGAGGGGGGGTGGAGAGAGTTTTTGCTCTATTTCTTCCTTAATAATGACACAACCACTCTTCCAGCACTTTATTCTGACTACAAATGACCAAACACACCTACCAGACACTATAATGAAGAAAAAAATTTTTCAACCCTACCTGGCCAAAATTGAAGAAAACTGCCATATCCGGACCTTACGAAAATCACTCAAAATCACCCAAAAATGGCCCGTCACCAAATTTTCCAAAAAGTGATGAAAATCAATCTACCACACCTGTCATTCATAAAAAATGTGGAAACGCGCCCGGATCACTTCATTAAAGCCCCCAATTTCAGCTTTAAAGATGGCCAAAAAGCACACCTGAGAACAGGATTTGGAGAGAGGGGGGGTGGAGAGAGTTTTTGCTCTATTTCTTCCTTAATAATGACACAACCACTCTTCCAGCACTTTATTCTGACTACAAATGACCAAACACACCTACCAGACACTATAATGAAGAAAAAAATTTTTCAACCCTACCTGGCCAAAATTGAAGAAAACTGCCATATCCGGACCTTACGAAAATCACTCAAAATCACCCAAAAATGGCCCGTCACCAAATTTTCCAAAAAGTGATGAAAATCAATCTACCACACCTGTCATTCATAAAAAATGTGGAAACGCGCCCGGATCACTTCATTAAAGCCCCCAATTTCAGCTTTAAAGATGGCCAAAAAGCACACCTGAGAACAGGATTTGGAGAGAGGGGGGGTGGAGAGAGTTTTTGCTCTATTTCTTCCTTAATAATGACACAACCACTCTTCCAGCACTTTATTCTGACTACAAATGACCAAACACACCTACCAGACACTATAATGAAGAAAAAAATTTTTCAACCCTACCTGGCCAAAATTGAAGAAAACTGCCATATCCGGACCTTACGAAAATCACTCAAAATCACCCAAAAATGGCCCGTCACCAAATTTTCCAAAAAGTGATGAAAATCAATCTACCACACCTGTCATTCATAAAAAATGTGGAAACGCGCCCGGATCACTTCATTAAAGCCCCCAATTTCAGCTTTAAAGATGGCCAAAAAGCACACCTGAGAACAGGATTTGGAGAGAGGGGGGGTGGAGAGAGTTTTTGCTCTATTTCTTCCTTAATAATGACACAACCACTCTTCCAGCACTTTATTCTGACTACAAATGACCAAACACACCTACCAGACACTATAATGAAGAAAAAAATTTTTCAACCCTACCTGGCCAAAATTGAAGAAAACTGCCATATCCGGACCTTACGAAAATCACTCAAAATCACCCAAAAATGGCCCGTCACCAAATTTTCCAAAAAGTGATGAAAATCAATCTACCACACCTGTCATTCATAAAAAATGTGGAAACGCGCCCGGATCACTTCATTAAAGCCCCCAATTTCAGCTTTAAAGATGGCCAAAAAGCACACCTGAGAACAGGATTTGGAGAGAGGGGGGGTGGAGAGAGTTTTTGCTCTATTTCTTCCTTAATAATGACACAACCACTCTTCCAGCACTTTATTCTGACTACAAATGACCAAACACACCTACCAGACACTATAATGAAGAAAAAAATTTTTCAACCCTACCTGGCCAAAATTGAAGAAAACTGCCATATCCGGACCTTACGAAAATCACTCAAAATCACCCAAAAATGGCCCGTCACCAAATTTTCCAAAAAGTGATGAAAATCAATCTACCACACCTGTCATTCATAAAAAATGTGGAAACGCGCCCGGATCACTTCATTAAAGCCCCCAATTTCAGCTTTAAAGATGGCCAAAAAGCACACCTGAGAACAGGATTTGGAGAGAGGGGGGGTGGAGAGAGTTTTTGCTCTATTTCTTCCTTAATAATGACACAACCACTCTTCCAGCACTTTATTCTGACTACAAATGACCAAACACACCTACCAGACACTATAATGAAGAAAAAAATTTTTCAACCCTACCTGGCCAAAATTGAAGAAAACTGCCATATCCGGACCTTACGAAAATCACTCAAAATCACCCAAAAATGGCCCGTCACCAAATTTTCCAAAAAGTGATGAAAATCAATCTACCACACCTGTCATTCATAAAAAATGTGGAAACGCGCCCGGATCACTTCATTAAAGCCCCCAATTTCAGCTTTAAAGATGGCCAAAAAGCACACCTGAGAACAGGATTTGGAGAGAGGGGGGGTGGAGAGAGTTTTTGCTCTATTTCTTCCTTAATAATGACACAACCACTCTTCCAGCACTTTATTCTGACTACAAATGACCAAACACACCTACCAGACACTATAATGAAGAAAAAAATTTTTCAACCCTACCTGGCCAAAATTGAAGAAAACTGCCATATCCGGACCTTACGAAAATCACTCAAATCACCCAAAAATGGCCCGTCACCAAATTTTCCAAAAAGTGATGAAAATCAATCTACCACACCTGTCATTCATAAAAAATGTGGAAACGCGCCCGGATCACTTCATTAAAGCCCCCAATTTCAGCTTTAAAGATGGCCAAAAAGCACACCTGAGAACAGGATTTGGAGAGAGGGGGGGTGGAGAGAGTTTTTGCTCTATTTCTTCCTTAATAATGACACAACCACTCTTCCAGCACTTTATTCTGACTACAAATGACCAAACACACCTACCAGACACTATAATGAAGAAAAAAATTTTTCAACCCTACCTGGCCAAAATTGAAGAAAACTGCCATATCCGGACCTTACGAAAATCACTCAAAATCACCCAAAAATGGCCCGTCACCAAATTTTCCAAAAAGTGATGAAAATCAATCTACCACACCTGTCATTCATAAAAAATGTGGAAACGCGCCCGGATCACTTCATTAAAGCCCCCAATTTCAGCTTTAAAGATGGCCAAAAAGCACACCTGAGAACAGGATTTGGAGAGAGGGGGGGTGGAGAGAGTTTTTGCTCTATTTCTTCCTTAATAATGACACAACCACTCTTCCAGCACTTTATTCTGACTACAAATGACCAAACACACCTACCAGACACTATAATGAAGAAAAAAATTTTCAACCCTACCTGGCAAAATTGAAGAAAACTGCCATATCCGGACCTTACGAAAATCACTCAAAATCACCCAAAAATGGCCCGTCACCAAATTTTCCAAAAAGTGATGAAAATCAATCTACCACACCTGTCATTCATAAAAAATGTGGAAACGCGCCCGGATCACTTCATTAAAGCCCCCAATTTCAGCTTTAAAGATGGCCAAAAAGCACACCTGAGAACAGGATTTGGAGAGAGGGGGGTGGAGAGAGTTTTTTGCTCTATTTCTTCCTTAATAATGACACAACCACTCTTCCAGCACTTTATTCTGACTACAAATGACCAAACACACCTACCAGACACTATAATGAAGAAAAAAATTTTTCAACCCTACCTGGCCAAAATTGAAGAAAACTGCCATATCCGGACCTTACGAAAATCACTCAAAATCACCCAAAAATGGCCCGTCACCAAATTTTCCAAAAAGTGATGAAAATCAATCTACCACACCTGTCATTCATAAAAAATGTGGAAACGCGCCCGGATCACTTCATTAAAGCCCCCAATTTCAGCTTTAAAGATGGCCAAAAAGCACACCTGAGAACAGGATTTGGAGAGAGGGGGGGTGGAGAGAGTTTTTGCTCTATTTCTTCCTTAATAATGACACAACCACTCTTCCAGCACTTTATTCTGACTACAAATGACCAAACACACCTACCAGACACTATAATGAAGAAAAAAATTTTTCAACCCTACCTGGCCAAAATTGAAGAAAACTGCCATATCCGGACCTTACGAAAATCACTCAAAATCACCCACAAAAATGGCCGTCACCAAATTTCCAAAAGTGATGAAAATCCAATCTACCTACACCTGTCATTCATAAAAATGTTGGAACGCGCCGATCACTTCATTAAAGCCACCAATTTCAGCTTTAAAGATGGCACAAAAAGCTCACACCTGAGACAGGATTTGGAGAGAGGGGGGGTGGAGAGAGTTTTTGCTCTATTTCTTCCTTAATAATGACACAACCCACTCTTCCAGCAACTTTATCATGACTACAATGACCAAACACCCACCTACCAGACACTATAATGAAGAAAAAAATTTTTCAACCCTACCTGGCCAAATTGAAGAAAACTGCCATATCCGACCTACGAAATCTGAAGAAATCTCACAGTGCCGGCACTGTTCAAAATCACTCAAAATCACCAAAAATCGACCCGTCTCCAATTTTTCCAAAAAGTGAGGAAAATCAATCTACCACACCTGTCATTCATAAAAAATGTGGAAACGCGCCCGGGTCACTTCATCAAGGCCCCCAATTCTAGCTTTAAAGATGATCCAAAAATAAGCTCTGAGAACAGAATCTGAGAGGGGGGGGGGAGAGAGAGTTTTTGCTCTATTTCTTCCTTAATGTTGACACCACCACTCTTCCAGCACTTTATTCTTACTACAAATGACCGAACACACCTACCTGACACTATAATGAAGAAAAAAAATTTTCATCCCTACCTGGCCAAAATTGAAGAAATCTCACAGTGCCGGCACTGTTCAAAATCACTCAAAATCACCAAAAATCGACCCGTCTCCGATTTTTCCAAAAAGTGAGGAAAATCAATCTACCACACCTGTCATTCATAAAAAATGTGGAAACGCGCCCGGGTCACTTCATCAAGGCCCCCAATTCTAGCTTTAAAGATGATCCAAAAATAAGCTCTGAGAACAGAATCTGAGAGGGGGGGGGGGAGAGAGAGTTTTTGCTCTATTTCTTCCTTAATGTTGACACCACCACTCTTCCAGCACTTTATTCTTACTACAAATGACCGAACACACCTACCTGACACTATAATGAAGAAAAAAAATTTTCATCCCTACCTGGCCAAAATTGAAGAAATCTCACAGTGCCGGCACTGTTCAAAATCACTCAAAATCACCAAAAATCGACCCGTCTCCGATTTTTCCAAAAAGTGAGGAAAATCAATCTACCACACCTGTCATTCATAAAAAATGTGGAAACGCGCCTGGGTCACTTCATCAAGGCCCCCAATTCTAGCTTTAAAGATGATCCAAAAATAAGCTCTGAGAACAGAATCTGAGAGGGGGGGGGGGGAGAGAGAGTTTTTGCTCTATTTCTTCCTTAATGTTGACACCACCACTCTTCCAGCACTTTATTCTTACTACAAATGACCGAACACACCTACCTGACACTATAATGAAGAAAAAAAATTTTCATCCCTACCTGGCCAAAATTGAAGAAATCTCACAGTGCCGGCACTGTTCAAAATCACTCAAAATCACCAAAAATCGACCCGTCTCCGATTTTTCCAAAAAGTGAGGAAAATCAATCTACCACACCTGTCATTCATAAAAAATGTGGAAACGCGCCCGGGTCACTTCATCAAGGCCCCCAATTCTAGCTTTAAAGATGATCCAAAAATAAGCTCTGAGAACAGAATCTGAGAGGGGGGGGGGGGGGGAGAGAGAGTTTTTGCTCTATTTCTTCCTTAATGTTGACACCACCACTCTTCCAGCACTTTATTCTTACTACAAATGACCGAACACACCTACCTGACACTATAATGAAGAAAAAAAATTTTCATCCCTACCTGGCCAAAATTGAAGAAATCTCACAGTGCCGGCACTGTTCAAAATCACTCAAAATCACCAAAAATCGACCCATCTCCGATTTTTCCAAAAAGTGAGGAAAATCAATCTACCACACCTGTCATTCAAAAAAAAATGTGGAAACGCGCCCGGGTCACTTCATCAAGGCCCCCAATTCTAGCTTTAAAGATGATCCAAAAATAAGCTCTGAGAACAGAATCTGAGAGGGGGGGGGGGGGAGAGAGAGTTTTTGCTCTATTTCTTCCTTAATGTTGACACCACCACTCTTCCAGCACTTTATTCTTACTACAAATGACCGAACACACCTACCTGACACTATAATGAAGAAAAAAAAATTTTCATCCCTACCTGGCCAAAATTGAAGAAATCTCACAGTGCCGGCACTGTTCAAAATCACTCAAAATCACCAAAAATCGACCCGTCTCCGATTTTTCCAAAAAGTGAGGAAAATCAATCTACCACACCTGTCATTCATAAAAAATGTGGAAACGCGCCCGGGTCACTTCATCAAGGCCCCCAATTCTAGCTTTAAAGATGATCCAAAAATAAGCTCTGAGAACAGAATCTGAGAGGGGGGGGGGAGAGAGAGTTTTTGCTCTATTTCTTCCTTAATGTTGACACCACCACTCTTCCAGCACTTTATTCTTACTACAAATGACCGAACACACCTACCTGACACTATAATGAAGAAAAAAAATTTTCATCCCTACCTGGCCAAAATTGAAGAAATCTCACAGTGCCGGCACTGTTCAAAATCACTCAAAATCACCAAAAATCGACCCGTCTCCGATTTTTCCAAAAAGTGAGGAAAATCAATCTACCACACCTGTCATTCATAAAAAATGTGGAAACGCGCCCGGGTCACTTCATCAAGGCCCCCAATTCTAGCTTTAAAGATGATCCAAAAAGAAGCTCTGAGAACAGAATCTGAGAGGGGGGGGGGGGAGAGAGAGTTTTTGCTCTATTTCTTCCTTAATGTTGACACCACCACTCTTCCAGCACTTTATTCTTACTACAAATGACCGAACACACCTACCTGACACTATAATGAAGAAAAAAAATTTTCATCCCTACCTGGCCAAAATTGAAGAAATCTCACAGTGCCGGCACTGTTCAAAATCACTCAAAATCACCAAAAATCGACCCGTCTCCGATTTTTCCAAAAAGTGAGGAAAATCAATCTACCACACCTGTCATTCATAAAAAATGTGGAAACGCGCCCGGGTCACTTCATCAAGGCCCCCAATTCTAGCTTTAAAGATGATCCAAAAATAAGCTCTGAGAACAGAATCTGAGAGGGGGGGGGGGGGAGAGAGAGTTTTTGCTCTATTTCTTCCTTAATGTTGACACCACCACTCTTCCAGCACTTTATTCTTACTACAAATGACCGAACACACCTACCTGACACTATAATGAAGAAAAAAACTTTTCATCCCTACCTGGCCAAAATTGAAGAAATCTCACAGTGCCGGCACTGTTCAAAATCACTCAAAATCACCAAAAATCGACCCGTCTCCGATTTTTCCAAAAAGTGAGGAAAATCAATCTACCACACCTGTCATTCATAAAAAATGTGGAAACGCGCCCGGGTCACTTCATCAAGGCCCCCAATTCTAGCTTTAAAGATGATCCAAAAATAAGCTCTGAGAACAGAATCTGAGAGGGGGGGGGGGGGGAGAGAGAGTTTTTGCTCTATTTCTTCCTTAATGTTGACACCACCACTCTTCCAGCACTTTATTCTTACTACAAATGACCGAACACACCCACCTGACACTATAATGAAGAAAAAAAATTTTCATCCCTACCTGGCCAAAATTGAAGAAATCTCACAGTGCCGGCACTGTTCAAAATCACTCAAAATCACCAAAAATCGACCCGTCTCCGATTTTTCCAAAAAGTGAGGAAAATCAATCTACCACACCTGTCATTCATAAAAAATGTGGAAACGCGCCCGGGTCACTTCATCAAGGCCCCCAATTCTAGCTTTAAAGATGATCCAAAAATAAGCTCTGAGAACAGAATCTGAGAGGGGGGGGGGGGGGAGAGAGAGTTTTTGCTCTATTTCTTCCTTAATGTTGACACCACCACTCTTCCAGCACTTTATTCTTACTACAAATGACCGAACACACCTACCTGACACTATAATGAAGAAAAAAAATTTTCATCCCTACCTGGCCAAAATTGAAGAAATCTCACAGTGCCGGCACTGTTCAAAATCACTCAAAATCACCAAAAATCGACCCGTCTCCGATTTTTCCAAAAAGTGAGGAAAATCAATCTACCACACCTGTCATTCATAAAAAATGTGGAAACGCGCCCGGGTCACTTCATCAAGGCCCCCAATTCTAGCTTTAAAGATGATCCAAAAATAAGCTCTGAGAACAGAATCTGAGAGGGGGGGGGGGGGAGAGAGAGTTTTTGCTCTATTTCTTCCTTAATGTTGACACCACCACTCTTCCAGCACTTTATTCTTACTACAAATGACCGAACACACCTACCTGACACTATAATGAAGAAAAAAAATTTTCATCCCTACCTGGCCAAAATTGAAGAAATCTCACAGTGCCGGCACTGTTCAAAATCACTCAAAATCACCAAAAATCGACCCGTCTCCGATTTTTCCAAAAAGTGAGGAAAATCAATCTACCACACCTGTCATTCATAAAAAATGTGGAAACGCGCCCGGGTCACTTCATCAAGGCCCCCAATTCTAGCTTTAAAGATGATCCAAAAAGAAGCTCTGAGAACAGAATCTGAGAGGGGGGGGGGGAGAGAGAGTTTTTGCTCTATTTCTTCCTTAATGTTGACACCACCACTCTTCCAGCACTTTATTCTTACTACAAATGACCGAACACACCTACCTGACACTATAATGAAGAAAAAAAAATTTCATCCCTACCTGGCCAAAATTGAAGAAATCTCACAGTGCCGGCACTGTTCAAAATCACTCAAAATCACCAAAAATCGACCCGTCTCCGATTTTTCCAAAAAGTGAGGAAAATCAATCTACCACACCTGTCATTCATAAAAAATGTGGAAACGCGCCCGGGTCACTTCATCAAGGCCCCCAATTCTAGCTTTAAAGATGATCCAAAAAGAAGCTCTGAGAACAGAATCTGAGAGGGGGTGGGGAGAGAGAGTTTTTGCTCTATTTCTTCCTTAATGTTGACACCACCACTCTTCCAGCACTTTATTCTTACTACAAATGACCGAACACACCTACCTGACACTATAATGAAGAAAAAAAATTTTCATCCCTACCTGGCCAAAATTGAAGAAATCTCACAGTGCCGGCACTGTTCAAAATCACTCAAAATCACCAAAAATCGACCCGTCTCCGATTTTTCCAAAAAGTGAGGAAAATCAATCTACCACACCTGTCATTCATAAAAAATGTGGAAACGCGCCCGGGTCACTTCATCAAGGCCCCCAATTCTAGCTTTAAAGATGATCCAAAAAGAAGCTCTGAGAACAGAATCTGAGAGGGGGGGGGGAGAGAGAGTTTTTGCTCTATTTCTTCCTTAATGTTGACACCACCACTCTTCCAGCACTTTATTCTTACTACAAATGACCGAACACACCTACCTGACACTATAATGAAGAAAAAAAATTTTCATCCCTACCTGGCCAAAATTGAAGAAATCTCACAGTGCCGGCACTGTTCAAAATCACTCAAAATCACCAAAAATCGACCCGTCTCCGATTTTTCCAAAAAGTGAGGAAAATCAATCTACCACACCTGTCATTCATAAAAAATGTGGAAACGCGCCCGGGTCACTTCATCAAGGCCCCCAATTCTAGCTTTAAAGATGATCCAAAAAGAAGCTCTGAGAACAGAATCTGAGAGGGGGGGGGGGAGAGAGAGTTTTTGCTCTATTTCTTCCTTAATGTTGACACCACCACTCTTCCAGCACTTTATTCTTACTACAAATGACCGAACACACCTACCTGACACTATAATGAAGAAAAAAAATTTTCATCCCTACCTGGCCAAAATTGAAGAAATCTCACAGTGCCGGCACTGTTCAAAATCACTCAAAATCACCAAAAATCGACCCGTCTCCGATTTTTCCAAAAAGTGAGGAAAATCAATCTACCACACCTGTCATTCATAAAAAATGTGGAAACGCGCCCGGGTCACTTCATCAAGGCCCCCAATTCTAGCTTTAAAGATGATCCAAAAAGAAGCTCTGAGAACAGAATCTGAGAGGGGGGGGGGGGGAGAGAGAGTTTTTGCTCTATTTCTTCCTTAATGTTGACACCACCACTCTTCCAGCACTTTATTCTTACTACAAATGACCGAACACACCTACCTGACACTATAATGAAGAAAAAAAATTTTCATCCCTACCTGGCCAAAATTGAAGAAATCTCACAGTGCCGGCACTGTTCAAAATCACTCAAAATCACCAAAAATCGACCCGTCTCCGATTTTTCCAAAAAGTGAGGAAAATCAATCTACCACACCTGTCATTCATAAAAAATGTGGAAACGCGCCCGGGTCACTTCATCAAGGCCCCCAATTCTAGCTTTAAAGATGATCCAAAAAGAAGCTCTGAGAACAGAATCTGAGAGGGGGGGGGGGGAGAGAGAGTTTTTGCTCTATTTCTTCCTTAATGTTGACACCACCACTCTTCCAGCACTTTATTCTTACTACAAATGACCGAACACACCTACCTGACACTATAATGAAGAAAAAAAAATTTCATCCCTACCTGGCCAAAATTGAAGAAATCTCACAGTGCCGGCACTGTTCAAAATCACTCAAAATCACCAAAAATCGACCCGTCTCCGATTTTTCCAAAAAGTGAGGAAAATCAATCTACCACACCTGTCATTCATAAAAAATGTGGAAACGCGCCCGGGTCACTTCATCAAGGCCCCCAATTCTAGCTTTAAAGATGATCCAAAAAGAAGCTCTGAGAACAGAATCTGAGAGGGGGGGGGGGGGAGAGAGAGTTTTTGCTCTATTTCTTCCTTAATGTTGACACCACCACTCTTCCAGCACTTTATTCTTACTACAAATGACCGAACACACCTACCTGACACTATAATGAAGAAAAAAAATTTTCATCCCTACCTGGCCAAAATTGAAGAAATCTCACAGTGCCGGCACTGTTCAAAATCACTCAAAATCACCAAAAATCGACCCGTCTCCGATTTTTCCAAAAAGTGAGGAAAATCAATCTACCACACCTGTCATTCATAAAAAATGTGGAAACGCGCCCGGGTCACTTCATCAAGGCCCCCAATTCTAGCTTTAAAGATGATCCAAAAAGAAGCTCTGAGAACAGAATCTGAGAGGGGGGGGGGGAGAGAGAGTTTTTGCTCTATTTCTTCCTTAATGTTGACACCACCACTCTTCCAGCACTTTATTCTTACTACAAATGACCGAACACACCTACCTGACACTATAATGAAGAAAAAAAATTTTCATCCCTACCTGGCCAAAATTGAAGAAATCTCACAGTGCCGGCACTGTTCAAAATCACTCAAAATCACCAAAAATCGACCCGTCTCCGATTTTTCCAAAAAGTGAGGAAAATCAATCTACCACACCTGTCATTCATAAAAAATGTGGAAACGCGCCCGGGTCACTTCATCAAGGCCCCCAATTCTAGCTTTAAAGATGATCCAAAAAGAAGCTCTGAGAACAGAATCTGAGAGGGGGGGGGGGGAGAGAGAGTTTTTGCTCTATTTCTTCCTTAATGTTGACACCACCACTCTTCCAGCACTTTATTCTTACTACAAATGACCGAACACACCTACCTGACACTATAATGAAGAAAAAAAATTTTCATCCCTACCTGGCCAAAATTGAAGAAATCTCACAGTGCCGGCACTGTTCAAAATCACTCAAAATCACCAAAAATCGACCCGTCTCCGATTTTTCCAAAAAGTGAGGAAAATCAATCTACCACACCTGTCATTCATAAAAAATGTGGAAACGCGCCCGGGTCACTTCATCAAGGCCCCCAATTCTAGCTTTAAAGATGATCCAAAAAGAAGCTCTGAGAACAGAATCTGAGAGGGGGGGGGGGGGAGAGAGAGTTTTTGCTCTATTTCTTCCTTAATGTTGACACCACCACTCTTCCAGCACTTTATTCTTACTACAAATGACCGAACACACCTACCTGACACTATAATGAAGAAAAAAAATTTTCATCCCTACCTGGCCAAAATTGAAGAAATCTCACAGTGCCGGCACTGTTCAAAATCACTCAAAATCACCAAAAATCGACCCGTCTCCGATTTTTCCAAAAAGTGAGGAAAATCAATCTACCACACCTGTCATTCATAAAAAATGTGGAAACGCGCCCGGGTCACTTCATCAAGGCCCCCAATTCTAGCTTTAAAGATGATCCAAAAAGAAGCTCTGAGAACAGAATCTGAGAGGGGGGGGGGGGAGAGAGAGTTTTTGCTCTATTTCTTCCTTAATGTTGACACCACCACTCTTCCAGCACTTTATTCTTACTACAAATGACCGAACACACCTACCTGACACTATAATGAAGAAAAAAAAATTTCATCCCTACCTGGCCAAAATTGAAGAAATCTCACAGTGCCGGCACTGTTCAAAATCACTCAAAATCACCAAAAATCGACCCGTCTCCGATTTTTCCAAAAAGTGAGGAAAATCAATCTACCACACCTGTCATTCATAAAAAATGTGGAAACGCGCCCGGGTCACTTCATCAAGGCCCCCAATTCTAGCTTTAAAGATGATCCAAAAAGAAGCTCTGAGAACAGAATCTGAGAGGGGGGGGGGGGGAGAGAGAGTTTTTGCTCTATTTCTTCCTTAATGTTGACACCACCACTCTTCCAGCACTTTATTCTTACTACAAATGACCGAACACACCTACCTGACACTATAATGAAGAAAAAAAATTTTCATCCCTACCTGGCCAAAATTGAAGAAATCTCACAGTGCCGGCACTGTTCAAAATCACTCAAAATCACCAAAAATCGACCCGTCTCCGATTTTTCCAAAAAGTGAGGAAAATCAATCTACCACACCTGTCATTCATAAAAAATGTGGAAACGCGCCCGGGTCACTTCATCAAGGCCCCCAATTCTAGCTTTAAAGATGATCCAAAAAGAAGCTCTGAGAACAGAATCTGAGAGGGGGGGGGGAGAGAGAGTTTTTGCTCTATTTCTTCCTTAATGTTGACACCACCACTCTTCCAGCACTTTATTCTTACTACAAATGACCGAACACACCTACCTGACACTATAATGAAGAAAAAAAATGTTCATCCCTACCTGGCCAAAATTGAAGAAATCTCACAGTGCCGGCACTGTTCAAAATCACTCAAAATCACCAAAAATCGACCCGTCTCCGATTTTTCCAAAAAGTGAGGAAAATCAATCTACCACACCTGTCATTCATAAAAAATGTGGAAACGCGCCCGGGTCACTTCATCAAGGCCCCCAATTCTAGCTTTAAAGATGATCCAAAAAGAAGCTCTGAGAACAGAATCTGAGAGGGGGGGGGGAGAGAGAGTTTTTGCTCTATTTCTTCCTTAATGTTGACACCACCACTCTTCCAGCACTTTATTCTTACTACAAATGACCGAACACACCTACCTGACACTATAATGAAGAAAAAAAATTTTCATCCCTACCTGGCCAAAATTGAAGAAATCTCACAGTGCCGGCACTGTTCAAAATCACTCAAAATCACCAAAAATCGACCCGTCTCCGATTTTTCCAAAAAGTGAGGAAAATCAATCTACCACACCTGTCATTCATAAAAAATGTGGAAACGCGCCCGGGTCACTTCATCAAGGCCCCCAATTCTAGCTTTAAAGATGATCCAAAAATAAGCTCTGAGAACAGAATCTGAGAGGGGGGGGAGAGAGAGTTTTTGCTCTATTTCTTCCTTAATGTTGACACCACCACTCTTCCAGCACTTTATTCTTACTACAAATGACCGAACACACCTACCTGACACTATAATGAAGAAAAAAATTTTCATCCCTACCTGGCCAAAATTGAAGAAATCTCACAGTGCCGGCACTGTTCAAAATCACTCAAAATCACCAAAAATCGACCCGTCTCCGATTTTTCCAAAAAGTGAGGAAAATCAATCTACCACACCTGTCATTCATAAAAAATGTGGAAACGCGCCCGGGTCACTTCATCAAGGCCCCCAATTCTAGCTTTAAAGATGATCCAAAAAGAAGCTCTGAGAACAGAATCTGAGAGGGGGGGGGAGAGAGAGTTTTTGCTCTATTTCTTCCTTAATGTTGACACCACCACTCTTCCAGCACTTTATTCTTACTACAAATGACCGAACACACCTACCTGACACTATAATGAAGAAAAAAAAATTTCATCCCTACCTGGCCAAAATTGAAGAAATCTCACAGTGCCGGCACTGTTCAAAATCACTCAAAATCACCAAAAATCGACCCGTCTCCGATTTTTCCAAAAAGTGAGGAAAATCAATCTACCACACCTGTCATTCATAAAAAATGTGGAAACGCGCCCGGGTCACTTCATCAAGGCCCCCAATTCTAGCTTTAAAGATGATCCAAAAATAAGCTCTGAGAACAGAATCTGAGAGGGGGGGGGGGAGAGAGAGTTTTTGCTCTATTTCTTCCTTAATGTTGACACCACCACTCTTCCAGCACTTTATTCTTACTACAAATGACCGAACACACCTACCTGACACTATAATGAAGAAAAAAAAATTTCATCCCTACCTGGCCAATCACGGACTGTTATAGAAGAATGAAGTTCTGCTTGAAAAATTAGTGATTGTTTCCAGTTTTTTTCCTGCCTTTTTTGTGTGTTGCTAGTGGTTAATTTGGTGTCAAGTAGCAGGTTTGGGCCTAAATTGCTTCTTATTTTTGGCGAGACCTGGCTCAGTGCTGTACAGTTTCGGACATCTGGCGGAGGGAGCTTACAACTGTGAGCAGTGCAGTGGTTTGTTTACAAACAAGAGAATGCACATGTTCAATTACAGTACTGCCGGTATGAAAAGTAACTTTTTGTGGCATTGGGAGTTACGTCAGTGAGTCTGCTGTCTATGAGAATAGGAAATGTTTCACCAAAATATTCTGTTCATGCAGTTTTGCAGGAATTTTTAGTGCGGCCGTCAATATCTCCGCAGCTACAAAGCTGAATGACTTCTCACTGAATGCAGCTCAATAGAATTAGTCCCAAAAACATCTTTCATAAAATTTATAATTCTACAGAAATAGGGAGATTTTTTGCTCTGTTTAATAATTACATGAAAACTTATGTGGCGAAGGGAGTCACCGGGGTGTTTTGTCATGGGAATTAAAAAAATTATGCATTTATGCTCCTCTCTGTACAAACCTATGTACTTTTTGGAGTAGAATTGCAGTAGGCTATTCTGCAAATATGCTCCCGCCGCTTTGCTACTTCGATACTACTGCATTTTCGTGCGGGTAACTAAAAAGAAATATATAATTATTAAAGGTGGGGGTGCAAATGTGTGTGCCTAGATACACAGCAGCTAAGAAATTCCTTAACCCGGGACATCTGTTATCACCTTGCCTTGGTCAACTACTTAAGGTAAAAATGTGCAGACACAAGACCCAAACTACCATCCTACTACCTACTACTAACTAACCAGACTAATTTCCTATAAACAAAACGTTGATGTATTACCAAAAAGTTAATACCACCACTAAAACAACCCATTTGCTACATAAATACAATTAATTATCTTAATTGAAGTTTGGTGGTTTCCGTTGTTATCATGATGTGTCAAACAATCAGTTTGAAAAAGAAACTGATTGTTGAAGAAATTTGCCCGTAGCTCCTTATAATTAGGCCTCACATTTTAGAATAAATTACATTTATGTGCTAATATTAGGATTTAAAACAAACTTTAAGTGCAAGAATCACACTGCGACACACCAGTTTGAAACTCTTTCTTTACCAGAACAGTCACCGAGTGGAATGAACGAAGTGACCAACAAGTTACTGCTGAAACTGTGGAAGGCTTTAGATCCGGCCTACACCGTCATTTCCCATGCGCTCCCTCTTCCCGTCTATCATATACCAGCATTTTTTTTTTTTTTTTTTTAAGATACAGATAGGTACCATGTGGCGGATCCAGGGGCGGATCCAGGAATATTTTAAGGGGGCGGGCCGACCCCGCCCCCCCCCCCCCCTCCCTGTACAGACAGCTTGTTCAAAATATACTATAAGAGAATGTTTACAACTGCTGATTCCCTGTGTTTACAGATCACGAAATTAATATGCGCCAGCAGGGCCATATCACCGTCGTTATTCGGATATTGATTTGTTCTTGATTTGTTTGAGCTTCTTTGTTCAGGCGAGGGTGAGGACCACTGCTAAGTCCATTCCTGATCCCAAATTAAGCGATATTGAAAACTCTGTTTCTGAGTGAGTGTCTTTTAAATGTGCTTAAATATCTCCAAGAGATCTTATCAAACATATTTATATACAGGTACATGTATATATAAGGGTTGCTTTGCATTCTTTGCATTTGAAAAAGGGCACATACTTTAATAACATTATTACAATAATCTATTTTAATTTTGATAAAAAACTTAATCAAAAACTTTATTGCAAATGTGTTATTTAAACTTTATGGATTAAATGGATTAATCTAAAATTTTAACTAAATGCGTGTTTTGTTTCTATATCAAGTGTACCCATGTCCACAAGTAGAAGCGGTGGATGGAAGCAGTGGTTCTGATGTTCTGGTTGTGACCAGTAGGCCTAAACCACAGCAGGGACTTAATTGCTATAAAGCAGACCGACATACATCTCTAAACAGATGGAACTTATATTGTCTTTCATTAAATAACATAGAGCTTTACATTTAACGGCAAGACACACTTTGAGAAGGAATAAGATGAAAATAACATGGGTTGGCATCCTAAAATATAATTTGAGTATGACTTATTACCCTCTTTTTTTTTTTTTTTTTTTTTTGGTACTTTCGTTTGGCCTTTCTTCAGCACCGTTTATTTTTACTAAAATACTTAGACGTTTAGTTGGGTATTGGAGAAAAATGGAATCCCCATTGTTGTTTATTTAGATGACGGTATTGTGTCTGAAAATTCCCTAGAAAAATATATTACATTTAAAACTACATTCTAAAAAATTAAAATGGATCTGTTTAAAGCAGATTTTGTTTTAAACGCTGAAAAAAGTAAATTAGAACCAGTCAACAAATTGGAATGGTTGGGGATTATTTGGGACATGGAAGTAAGGGGATTGTTTATTCCCGAAAGAAGGCTTTCTACATGTACTAGTAATGCTCTGTGTCTTTTAGACGAATTGGTTTCAGATTTACCGTATATAACAGCTATAAAATTGGCCTATTCCTTTGGAAATATATATATATATATATATATATATATATATATATATATATATATATATATATATATATATATATATATCAACAAAAGGAACATGAACAATTTTATTTCTTAGAGGGGGGGGGGGGGTTACCTATTCAGCTGATAGCAGTGAAAATCCATGCCAAGTCTGGTCGATCAATGTAGACCTGTGGTGTCTATAGGAATGTGTCCTAAATCCCACCAAGTGTTGTTTTAGGAATTGTCGCACCACATATTTATGATGTCCGTGTTTCGATATATCCCATTTATTCATAGTTGATGGCAGAATGGACAGCCCAGAACATAGTGCACAATATTGCGCGAGCATTATTGTTGACTATGAAACAGGGGATGTGTTGGAAGCAGAAGTTGTAAGGAAGAAAGAAACCAAGCTGAGTAGCTCTGTAATGGAGAAGGAAGGGTTTGTCAGGGCTATGGATTTCCTGAAAAAAAAAAAAAAGGAATCAGTGCAACAGAAGTGGTCAAAGATGCCCTTGTTGCACACTTAAGTACAAAGTGCTGTTTAGGTCTTACTATAATAATTAGAAAGCAAATTTAGTATGTGAAATGTATCTACATGTATGTGATTATTTAGTTGCAATTCTTGCTATTTTTTTGTTATATCTCTCTATATATTTAGCTAAATTTTTCTTATTTCAGAAAAAAAAAATGAATCGGGATAAAACATTCGTGGGACATTTGGCATGGGGCAAAAATCACTGTGAGTAGATATGCATGAGAACAACACAAACTATTGCACCATTTTCCATATCTTCAGGTAGAAAAAATAAATGAGTTTTTTTCCATCATGGACATTTTCCTTTTTAATAGAGTTATGCATTAAGAATTAAATAGCTGTCTTGCAATTTTATATTTTAGGCTGAACAGACAAGGAGGACAAGAGATCTGGTTGCATGGACCAAAGGCATATTACACTCTCACTTTTGGGAATGTGAGCAAGACCACAGATAATATTTGTTGAGATAATTCTGCAGTTAAGTGTTGTGTTTATTTATTTATTCACCATTTAGATATTGCTCCGGCATCTCAAACTTTTTTAAATCAACGGAAAGAATTCTTTTTTTTTTTTTTTTTTTTTTGGTACTTTCGTTTGGCCTTTCTTCAGCACCGTTTATTTTTACTAAAATACTTAGACGTTTAGTTGGGTATTGGAGAAAAATGGAATCCCCATTGTTGTTTATTTAGATGACGGTATTGTGTCTGAAAATTCCCTAGAAAAATATATTACATTTAAAACTACATTCTAAAAAATTAAAATGGATCTGTTTAAAGCAGATTTTGTTTTAAACGCTGAAAAAAGTAAATTAGAACCAGTCAACAAATTGGAATGGTTGGGGATTATTTGGGACATGGAAGTAAGGGGATTGTTTATTCCCGAAAGAAGGCTTTCTACATGTACTAGTAATGCTCTGTGTCTTTTAGACGAATTGGTTTCAGATTTACCGTATATAACAGCTATAAAATTGGCCAGGGTTACAGGTAAAATTATTTCTGTTTTATTATTATGTCTCCATTGATTGGAAATGTATCTAGATAAATAACTAGAGGAAGCATTGGGATTTTAATATTAATATTAAAGACGAATGTCTTGCATTAAAGAATTAATTTTTGGAAAGACAATTTAGTTTTCTTTTTTTTTTTTTAAATGAGAAAAGTCTACGTGTACAAAGCTTGCCTAGTAAGTTAAAAACGGTCTATTCAGATGCCAGAAAACCCGGTTTGGGACCATTTGTTTTAAATACGAATAAGTTTTTCATATTTAAAGGGATTTAAAGTAGATGAATAATTGGTCATCTGTTTATAGAATTTAAAACTCACTTTCTTCGAAGGAGAGATAAACAGACGATCACTGGATCATTGATATAATGGAGATGGCTTTGTTTATGTATTTCTTAGACCGATTTTGATGAATTTTTCAGGAACTGCACGAAGTGGGCCAAGGAAGAGATGATTATTTTTTGGTGGTGATCCGGATCAATAATCAATCAAAAATCAATAATAATAAAAAATCGCTGCCTTGGCGGAGGTCTGCGCTCTAGTTACCAATGGGTTATCGATACAACATGCTGTAATGGAGTTCTGCAACATTGAAGGAAGGAATGGAAGAAATGGCCATTAGGATCACAATCATTGATCAATGACAGTTAACATGGACATGATTATTGTCCAGAATGAACAGAGATTATGGGAACGATTGCTAGAGTTTTGTTTTCAAAAATTTTCTTTTTTTCCTTTTTCATGTTTTCTTGATAATGCTATCCTCCAAGACGTGAAGGTTACAAGCAATAAAAGTTTGAAGGCTTTAGCAGATTCATTACCAGATGTCATTTTGAAGTCAAGAGCAGACAACACAGTGAGAAAATATTCTTACGGCTTCCAAAAATGGCTTGAACGGTGTAATACGATCGGTGTGACCTCTTTCTTTACAGCGAAAGACTCGATTGTTGCTTTTTATCTTCAAAATTTGTCACAAACTTGTAATTATTCTGCTGCGGTTTAGACATCTTTTTACACTTTAAAATGGTTTCATGGTACAGCCAACTGTAAGAAAAATCCGAAATTGCGAGTCAAAATTCGTTATTGCAGTGAAGGAAGCATCTCAGAGACGGAAAGATCATAGAGTAACAAAAAAGGAACCTGTAACTGCTAAGCACATTTCTAAATTGGTTACTAATTTTATGAGTTCTGAAGTCACTTTGAAGGATCTCCGAGTACTTTCCGTTTGTTTGATTTCATATGCTGGATTCTAATGCAGGGACTAAAGACAGACTGTTTAAGAAACACGGTAGATGGCGATCTGAAAACACAAAAGACGGTTATGTTAAGGATACTGTCGAAGAAAGATTATTAGTTTCTAAAAATTTGAGAATTTAATTTTTTTTACTTGTCTTCCTCTTTTTATGCTATTTCAAATGTTTTACTTCAGTTTGGCTTCTGTGGCAAGTACTACAAGTTTTAATTGTTGCTTTTTATTTATTTGAATCAAGAGTGAAGAGTTTACAAATTATTTATGAAATTGAATAGATAAATAAGAACATAATATTAATTTGTTTCACATTGCGCTCCTTCACACACACACCCCCCCACCTCCCTTCTCTTGGGTACTTTTCCTTCTCTCTGTAATGTTTACGATCTTTTGTGAATACGACCAGTGTTAAAAAAGGTAAATTTATTAGTATCTCTAAAATCTTAAATTGATAGCTTCAATAACTTCCCTTAATCATGGTTATTTTTATTTAACTTTGACCACGGACCCGCAGAATCTTCGAGCGGGCCAGTTTATGTCTATTACTTACAATCGACAGCCAGGGGGGCGTACAATACAATATTTTTCATCCTACGCAAAGCTACTCCCCGAATGTATGAGCATCATCATTTACTTGTTATACCTATCTTCATTGCTATTTTTAGTTTTTGATTTAATATAAACTAGTTGTCCTAGAAAAATATTATGTATGGTGACAAATAGGTCTACGCGGGTAATAGCCTTGTCACAATAGTAAAATAATTTCCATAATTTCGCCGTTCTTTGAGACCAATTTCCACAGCAACTCCTCAAATGTGCCATGCACTGTACCAGTTGTAATTTGCATAAGAAAAAGTCGCGCATCGCAGTGCAAGCTATGCTCCTGGTTGGTCACTGGATAGCTAGACCCTGTAAGAAGACGACCTGCATTCAGTGGTGGTTGGAAGGGTATCACGTGATACGTCAAAAGATGCGCACGCACGTCAGTCATTTGACGTTTTGCCGTCGAAGAGTGAACATCGAAAGTGAGCTCCCGGCGACGTCTTCCTGCGTCTTCGTCCAGTAAAGCGTTGGCGCAACTGTGTGCGATGCATTGTTTATTGGGGCATTTGCGTAACGTTACGCCGACTTTGTTTCATTATGTATAAATGTATATAAATATAAATATGGATGCTACAAACTAATAATGAAACACTTGAAAAAATGTGCAATTTATGATCAACAAACCGACGAGTAGAGTTGTAAAATGTCACCGTGGCATAGGTATCACATCTCTGTCAGTGTGTAGGCCTACTATCCTATATATAGTGACTGTAGCTTGGGCAGAGTAAAATTTGCTGGCAGTGTTGATTTGTTATTGACTTTAATTTTTCTGTGTATAATTGATAATTTCTTGTTTGAATAAGAATAATAATTAACTCTAGAAATTAAAATAGTAAATTATGACAAGTTGATAATTCAGATAACTATAAGAAAGGGCATGTGACAAAGTTTTTTTTTTTTTTTTTTTTTTTTTTTTTTGGAAAGTAAGCTTGACCAAAGTTTAAGGCAAAGAAAATGTAAAATGACAAAATTATCATAAACAAATGGAAGAACTTTGATATGATTATAAACTTTTTATTTCACATATTTCATAAAAACATAATTAACAGTATATTTTATTTCTTACATTTTTCTTATAAATTTTATAACTCATTTAAATATTCACAAAATATTGAAATAATATAATAATACTTTTTAAATGATTTAAAAGGGTGACAACCTACAAATACATACATAGCACAGGCAAGACTGAAATCCTGATAGAATTCAGATTACTTTAAATTCGTATTGGTCAGATTTTAATATCACTTTTTTAAAACTATAAAATATGCCTTGAATTTCAAGTTAGTTTGCCAGATGCGAACATTACTCAGAGTGAGAAATCATGGTAAATGCATATAATAAGAGACAGAAAATGTAATGTATTATCAACATTTACAAATCCTCATACCTGACAGAAATCACAATAAACGAAGTTTTTTCAAGATCTGCAGTATTTAATTTTCTCCAAGTTCATGAGACTTACTACTCACTTTACTTAATTAATCAAAACTTAACTTACAAAAGATGAGGGGAATTCTCTATGCAGATAATACAATATTTGATATTGTGACAAACTACTAATTTAACATTTGATGACTGAGTAATTAAAAAGCAATCATGTTTATTACAATGTCACACTCCATGAAGGCACAGATTTTGGAAATAACAAACATCATTCCTGTTATCTCAAGTCTCTAATTTCAGCTACAATCCATAGGCGGTATCCTATTATGAGGTTAAAAGCTGTTTCCATTCCCTGAAATTAAAAAGCAGTAAATGTTTTATATTTGATATTATTATTATTTAACTGGATAAGGCTTCAACTTTTTAGGTAACCTGTTACCATTATACTTAAATATGATTTCAATTTTTATGATAGTAAGATTAAAATGAAAGTTTAGGCAAAACAAACACAGAACATGTTTTTGTCAATGTTAACGAAATAGATGAGCAATGGAAACATAAGTCACAAGTTTACAACTATGGCATTCCGATGAATTACTTCTCACCTTTATAGTGCACAGCATTTCAAAAATAAAAATTGTAGTCCATGCTGAAAAAGATATGAGACTATCATCAGTATTTAAAAAAAAATGTTTATTTGATATGTACTTGAGCCAATTACTGTATGTGGCATAAAAGAGTGCTATTATATGGAGCTACAGTTGAGATATAATAGGCTCTTGTACATCATACACAGTGAATGACAAGTAGTTGTAACTGACTAATACCATGACTAGCCCTTCAACAGTTGTAGGAATGTGCTTGTATAGTGATCAGATTGCACATTATGCTTTAAAATACAGACAAGCATGTAAGTGATATACAAGTGCAATTATGCTGTTGTTATAAATGCTGGCCGTGGGATAACCAAAACAGTACTTTGGCATGCACTATATACAGCCTATAATTCTCAAGATCCTGGGGTGCCATTGGGTGCCATAGGCTCTTTTTGCTAACCAATATCTAAGCAACATTTCTGACAATTTTGAAAATAATTGTCCGATTGCTTTTTCAGATATTTGATTTGAAAGACGGGGTCTGCGTGATCCAAAATTCACTCAAACAAAAATGGCCGTAATTTGCCATGGCACTGCATTGTCTATATATCCCAAGACCCAGGGGTGCTGTCAGTTGCAGGCTACATATTATGTAAAAAGGTACACGAAAAACGTCAGATTAAGATTTGGAAAAAATCTACCGTTTACTTTTTCAGATATATGCTTTTTAATGAGGGAGTTTAACATTATAAAGACGCATTCCTACAAAAATGGTCGTAATTGGGTATGAAGGATTATACCGTCTATAACTCCAAAGATCCAGGGGTGCCATCGGGTGCCATCGGCACTTTTTGTCAACAAATAAATGAGCAACATTACTGAAAAGTTGGAAAAAAATCGTCCCAGTGCTTTTCGAGATATTTCATTTGAAAGAAGGCTTGTGGTGTGAAAACTTCAGTTTACAATTGTCAAACTACATATGAAGCTATGCCTAATTTAAATTGTCATAAAAACATAAACAGACCAAACACTTGAAAATCACTTCACATGAGTTAAGTTGAGATGGTACTGATCGTTGTAAATAGTAAAATGCTTTTAAAATACCCACCAAATTTATGTGCATGCCTCCTAAATAAACAATCCTCCTGGTGCGTCGAACGTGCCATTTTGTTTACCTATAACGGAGTGTAAAATTCCTGCTTATTTCATTGGCTCCCGAAAATCACGTGATACCCTTCCACCCACCACTGACCTGCATTGAAAGTTTTCAAGTGGGACGAGTCCATTCCATTTGAGGGGTGACAGGTGGGGCGAGTCCATTTCATCTTAGGGGTGACAGGTGGGGCGAGTCCATTTCATCTGAGGGGTGACAGGTGGGGCGAGTCCATTTCATCTGAGGGGTGACAGGTGGGGCGAGTCCATTTCATCTTAGGGGTGACAGGTGGGGCGAGTCCATTTCATCTTAGGGGTGACAGGTGGGGCGAGTCCATTTCATCTGAGGGGTGACAGGTGGGGCGAGTCCATTCCATCTGAGGGGTGACAGGTGGGGCGAGTCCATTCCATCTGAGGGGTGACAGGTGGGACGAGTCCATTCGATTTGAGGGGTGACAGGTGGGGCGAGTCCATTCGATTTGAGGGGTGACAGGTGGGGCGAGTCCATTCGATTTGAGGGGTGACAGGTGGGGCGAGTCCATTCGATTTGAGGGGTGACAGGTGGGGCGAGTCCATTCGATTTGAGGGGTGACAGGTGGGGCGAGTCCATTTCATCTGAGGGGTGACAGGTGGGACAAGTCCATTCGATTTGAGGGGTGACAGGTGGGGCGAGTCCATTTCTTTATATAAAAGGATCAATTTATTTTAATTATGATTTAAATGAGACATTTTCAAACATATCAGAATATGCAGTTCTAAGTTTTGGGTGGAGGAGCAAATTTCATTGTTCCCATTTCAAAAGTGTGTCAAGATCTCTTATATTTCCGTTTTAATTTAAAATTGAAGCGTTCGTTTGATGAGAAGGTCGTGAAATTTGAAACAATTTTCTCTAGCAAACCAAAACCCTTAGAATATGGACTTATATTAAATTAAGAAAATTTTATCTGGGAGGATGAACTAATTTATAAATAGATATTAAAAAACCCGTCTCACTATAAAAAATGTAGGACAGATTTTTAAAAAAGCAATATCGTAAATTCATACAAATTGTATTTATAAATGTGGGCTGTTGGAAATCCTGTAGATGTATTCTTAAAATGCTCTCAATTATTTACAAAATACTGGGCATATTAACAAAACTTTTAATCCTTTCGATTTACGACATCCTCTGTTACTGGAGAAATCATCAATCCCAAACACAATGCTTACAGATCAGTTTTAGCAGATTTAATTTGAAAGTGCTCAAACAATAATATCTTTACAATTTTACCCCTAACCCTCTATTATTATTATTATTATTATTAATATTTTATCATCATTTCATATGGAAGTGAATAAGAACACAAGGAATGACAAACGTATTTATTCAATTTTAAAACAAAAGATGCATGGATGTGCGTAGGGTTCCAGAGGGTGAATGACAGGCTTGGTTGCTAGCAGCCAGGTGCCGTGCAGTTCTCAGTATCTCAGTGGACTTCTGAAATAAGAAGGTAATGTTAACAATATCTGACTTGTCCATAGTTCAGGCTCAGATAGCACCCCAAAAAAGCAATCGATTCTATGTTGCCTAACGCCACATTTAAGACCTGAAGTTAGTAATAAAGATATTTCAGATATCTTGCTTTGAAAAAAAAAAATATTGAAAACACTCCTCTAGTTTGTGTAGGTTATCACTATTTATTTATTTTACCTACTATATAAAGTTGTAATATCTAAAATCGCTTTGCATCACGCGTTTGGGAACCATATTTCGCTTTAGAATAAATCATTTCCCCGTGTTTCAACACTGCTTACAAGCATTTTACAGGTACATGTATAATGAAATTAACAAACCTACTAAAACTGACTATCCTTCATTGTCTTAGGATCAAAAGCTCGGAACTGTGACAAGTACGGTACCATCATGTAAATATGTCCGTGATCTTTGTGGTAATATGCCCATTTACTAATTTGCTAAATAATATTTTGAGTGGCATAACAGAAACGACAGGCGACAACGACAACAAAGAGTAGTAACATACCCGTAAATACTCGTCGCAAATTTCTTTGCATTTTTCTACTCTCTTTCTATCAACTGACATACGATACTGAAGAAAAAGTGCTACTTACGAAACATGCATTTGCTTCTACGCCTCATACGACTGCGTTGCGACTGCACCCGCACGTTGAACATTGCGTCTTCACCTAGCTGTGTCCTACTGCCTACTGAGCATTCGGAAATACAGCTCTCACTACGATGAGCAAGTAATTGTTATGCAAATTACAGACAGGCATGGCTCATTTCAGGCGAGGGACTGTGGTTGAAACTGTTCACGAATGTTCACGGTCTAATACATGTACATGGCGGATAAAGAGGGGGTGTCAGGGGGGATCCAGACCCCCTCCTCCCTTCGATTTCTGATAAAAAAATTACACCCAAAATCTATAGCTGAATAATAGTTATAAACCGTATCAAATGGAGATATTTTCCCTCTAAAACACCCTTTTTCGTGGCCCTCGAGCGTGCCCCAAACATAACTCCAAAGGGGTGAGGGTCGGCCTTGCACTCCGAGGCCTTGTCAATCCGTAAAAAAAACACCACCACCCTTCCAAAAAATCCTGGATCCGCCCCAGATATACATGTGGATTTGACTTATTCATTCACACATTAATTGATCAATAAGACCACGGGCGCTAATATTCATGTATATTCCATAATACTGTAAAATGTATTCATAAATTACTGTTGTACGCGCACCGATACTCCCCCTCGTCGTTATACAATTTTCATACATAACTGTCATTGTAATTCAACGATATTATATTTAAAATAGGCCATGTAAATTTGAAAAGCTGTAGCTAGGATCGAGGCCTACCAATGAAATCTAAATATTTTCAAGAACTTTTACTGGGCATAAATACGATTTAACCCGATTTATCAAAAGCCAATTGCCACCTCTATATCTCGACTTTTCAATAAGAAACTAGGTAGCATCTAAAAGCTTAAAGCTTCAAAAATTTTGAGACCATAACAGAGTCAGCCAAGGGCACGTTTCGGTGCCACATTTGATTACGTCATGATGGATATTTACAGGTGAAGGACCAGAACAGTCTGTCGGAAACAATATAGAAACAAGGAGTCTGTTGTAACTCATTGGTAGAAATAAGAGACTGAATTTGATCTGAGGACCAGGATAGATCCGTAAATGACGCGTGTCCCATTCACTGTTCCTGGATTCTAAAATCTAGAGTAAAATATGTACTTTAGCATTGTAGCAGGACGTTAACCAATCCACTTCATGAGGACCCCATATCTTATCAAAATGTGAGAATAATTCTTTAGAAATACCCCATTTGTCAACATCCACACGTCTACTTATATAATCTGCATGGGTATTCTCTTCTCTCAGTATCCTTTCATTTCTATTGAATAACTCCATTAGAAGAAAAACATCAAAAATAATAGGTTGTAATTTACTCCTCATGCTACTTTTTTCTTTAATGTTTACAACATCTTTGCTATCAGAAAACCACTTCAATCTCAAAACACTCAACGTGTTTGCCATGGAGAACAGGACCCTGAAAACAGCTATCAGATCTCTGTAAGTAGAGCTCTCCGTCGCTTCGTCAGCTGACCATTCCCCGCAACACACCCTTTTAGGTGTCTCCACACAATATCCTCCAAACCCAGTACTACTAGCATCAGAATAAACTACCTTATTGCACTGAGGTGAAAACTGTAAAATTCTGATTTACTACACCAAGGTCTAATTTGACTGCATGCTTTCACACACATTTTCTGATTCTAAGAAAAAGCACTTGAAATAACCATGCTAATATAATTTGTCATTAGTTGCGTTACACTTCCCAACACATGAGACATAGTATAATCCGACCGACATAGCCAGACCTCTGCTCACTTTCGTGCGAATATAATGTCAGATCTCTTAGCACTTGCTAATCTAATATCAAGAACTTTGATTTCCCCAATACTAATATCTATTTCGATGCCTATAAATGCCAGACTCTGTACCTACGACCAAATAGTATTCTCATATATTTACATAAAACCTGACTTAGCAATATCATCTTTGATCTCAGCACCCTGATGCTCCAATCTATCTATGTTACCACAGTACCACAGACCGTCATCCAATTACATCGAACCATTCTTTGATTAATTGCCAAGTCAATTTTGAAAAAAATATTAAGTGCTAATGATAACCCAAATGGAAGAACTAAGAATCAAAAATAAATCTGCTGATCTTGAATTTTCCATGAAAAACCTCAATAATCCGTATGAGGATAATAGATATCTAGATGTTGATTAGCTGAATCAAATTTAATCAACCAACCACACAGTTTCATAAACATAAGAGCCGTTCTCAAATGTCCGTAACTACCAGACTGCTTACAGACATGTTTGTTTACTTCTCGTACATCTAAAATCAATCTATTTTTTTCACTGCTATGCACTGCTTCTGTTTAAGGGTTATCAACAATTGGTTGTTTGCTACACCTTTTAATCAAACGCATCTTTTTCAATTCAAGAATAGCTTTTTAACAAAAAACTTATTTTTCAATGGTGAAAGCTGTTATCTTTCCTCATCCCACAGGGTGTTGCTATAAACGGAAATTTATAACCATTTTTATCAAGTCTAGAATAAAAAATGAATACCCTACTTCTTCCCAAAAACTTAAATTGGTTCTTAACCTACTTTTCACGGGTATGAATTTCTGATTTTGCTCATGTTCATAATTATGCAACTCTTGATTGAAACTAACGCACTCATACATGTACCGGGTACTTATCTATTTTTCAATGCTTCCGCCTTCTATCCCATTCCAGATGTTCCTTTATCTCTGGGGTTGGACTCTGGTAGAATAACTTTCCCCTCTGTAAGTTGGTCACTCAAGCATGAAATGGCCCTTTCCTCAACAAGCTAAGCAAAGTCACGACCCGCTGCTGCGATAAAGACTTCTCCGCTGAGAAGTATCGCCCACCACACCTATCGGTCGGTCTGCTGATATAACCTTATTTTTTTGGCTCCCTTTTTGTTTTCTTTTATTTTCTTTGTAGCTCTCTCGCTCTCAGAATCACAAGCAAGAGGATTAACAGTATGTTCCTTAACAGTGTCGAAAGTGTCAGCAATTCTGATAAGTTTGTTTCTCTTGCCAAGACTGTAAGGCACTGTCAGTTTGTTCACCACAATAATCTTATTTTCAAATACTGTTGAGTCAAATTGCTGGTGATTACCTTCTATTTTCCAAGATAAATATTGTCGACTTTCAGGTTTTACCGGCTTCGGCATTAAAAGTAGACAGTCTATGGTCGAAATAGTCTTTCGTCTCTTTCTTTTTACTTTCCATTTTTTTCATTACATCAGCCAAGGTAAAGTGTTCGCTTCCACTGGACTCATCAACCATGTCGTCTACGGAGTCGTAATCATAAGCGTGTTAACAGTACCGTGTCAATCGCCTAAATGACACGAAAACTCCCCTACACCAATCCCGCCCTCTTCTGGCGTGTCATAACCAGAGAGAAATTAATTTCACTTTAATTCCTCTCGTCAACCGATTGAAATTATATTTATATTGACTCGCTACATCGAGCTGTACGTGACGCAGTTTAGATGGTACAGGACAAAAGATTTGTGCCAGTGGTGGATTTAGGAGGGGCGGGGGGGGGGGGGAGTTTTGACCCCGACTGAATTTTTATAAATATAATGTACATTTTTTTTTTTTTTTAGAAAATCGAACTCCCCTACACTCGATAAAGTCAGGTTTGCTTATTTCTCAAATTCGTTCCAAGGGTTCGTTACTACTCCACTCGTTTAATTCAATAGATCAGGTGATGGTCGTCGGCGTAACACTGATTACTGTCTCATAAACAAAGGTGGCTGACCGTGATTCTTACTTCGCGTTAAAGGGTAGGTACTTTAATATTTATAAAACTTAAGTTTAAAGCTTAAATGCACAACCTATGACACAAATGCCAGATATGTAATTAACCTGTGTCCACCGAGGTCCATTGGTAGTTGCAGTGGCGGATTGGGAGGGGGGGGGGGGGTCAGGGGGTCCTGACCTCCTCCCCTTCAGTTTCTAAAAATAATCACACCGATGGTCCCCTTATGAAATAAGTATTTTCTCTAGCCGAATCATACATGTAGTTCTAAAAAGTACCAAATAGCACCGTTCGCCCTCTAAGATAAGGGTCGGTTTTGCATCCGTGGACCCCCCTTCAAATAATCCTGGTCCCGCCCCTGGGTTGGTCGCCCTTGTAACCTACAGCAGGTAAGTGATTCTTGCTATTGTCTGTTTTTGATAATCGCGTAAGATAACAATCAAGTTGTTGTATTTGTAGCGGCAAAAGGTTTCAATCTAACGCTCTTAATGGCTAAAATTAATCTGCAAACCACGTGCACTTAGTACAACTGGAAATTTTAAAAGGTGGCGATTTTATAATGAGCCGCGCAACTTTGCAACTTTTCTATCTCCAAAACTAGCAGAGATATGCCCATAATCACTATTGAACTTGAATAGGCAGTCATATGCTGACAATCTGTGTTCTTGAAATTGAGTTTTGACCTACTTTTTGCCATGAACTGCACTTCACAAATTTGAATTTAAACTTTTACTTTTCCTCATGATTTTGTTTTAAATGGTAATTTTCAACAAAACTATTTAGAACTTTTGCTTACTGCATGTAGAGCTTGTCCAGCACAACACTGGAGGTGGTGTCCCTTTTTTCACTTTTCTATACGAATGAGCTTACTCCAGCTGGTGGTACAATACCCTCAGGCGGTATCACCTCTCTGATCCTCTAGTTTTCATGGTTTTTCAAATTCATGCTTCATTTGACAAGATAAAGTGGCGTAATAAACAAAGCATTTTGTCCTGTCACACAAGTATGTTATTGCTTTTTAACCTCATTCACGGATCGTTGTGGAAATGAAATTAGGGGGTGTGAAAAATACATGCTTACCTAGAAATTCAGTGTTCAGACCAGGCTTTCACTTACTGCCTACCAGCTTGCTGCTTACTTTTTTCGTTTTTCTTACATTTTAGTTAAACATGTTTCAAACAACAAAAGCTCTAGATATTATAAAGGTTTGACAAACATTTTATTTCGAAACTTGTACATGTACCAGTTAAGTTTCCGTTTTGCTGATTATGTGACCATCTCCATAAATAGAATAGGCCTGCATTGGTGCACATGGACGCGGTCGCAAATTACAGTGGAATGCTTTTTTTTTTCGAACAAAATTAATACACATTGCTAAGTTTAACTAGAAAAGCAAATACATAAATGGGCATTCAAGGTGTGTTTACATTATCGCTAGTAGAGTCCGAATTACTGGTTGCCTATGTGTGGACGAAAACCGCAGTGAGCCATCCTGAAGTATGTATAATTTCTTTATTTAGTATTCTTTACTGAGAAATGGACCATGTAATGCTAAATGCCATCGAACTCCTTTCGATTTTTCCTTCAGCTGCCTTCAAATAGTGCCTCTACCCCCTACATCTAAACAGCCATACCCAAGTATGTCGTGAGATCATCTTAGATGTAGTCTGACAAGCGACTTTGCGGCATAAATCTTGCATTACTAATCATCATGCATCGTTATTTTATTTGATTTAATTTTAATGAATATTAATTCAATTAATTTATTCAATGTTAAAAATGAACCGTTCCGTCCACGTAGAAGCGGGGTCAATAAAAACTAACCACCTAGTCTTCGAAATCCTGGATTCGCCCCTGAGAGCTGTTCGTTATTGATTTCTTAATAACGATCTTGCTGCATACTGGAAATAAACACAATCGGATTTGTTATCTATTTTTAAGGATTTATGATGTTACATTCAACTTGTAATTTTTTCTGTCCTAGATTTCTATTACAAACAGAACCGTAAAGAAAAAACAGTAATTTAAGCGCATTATACTGTAGGTGTTCAGTGCAGGGGCGGATTTAGGCCGTCTTCTGGGTCTTCCAGAAGACGGTCAGATTTTCAAGTTTACATTGACGGGTATCCAATTTTTAATGTTGGAAGACGGTCAAAATTGGAGGATGAATCAACAAAGATAATTTGGAAGACTGTCAGTATATAGCTCTGGATCCGCCCCTGCAGTGGTTCCTACAATCGCCCAAGGACAGCTTAAATTGTAGAATCTCACATTTCCAGGAGGACAAAGGCGGCAATTTCTCGCTTAAACAATGTTTTTTTTTTTTTGTTGTTGTTGTTGTTTCAATTTCTTTTACGAATAGAGTGGCCCCTGAAGAAAAGATTATGTCGTCTTTGCTATCTTCTGTTAAAAAGATACTTTTAGTAAAATAATTAATTAACAAATCAAGAAGAAGATGCACATATTGTATACAGTAACCACTGTTGAAGAACGAAGTGAAGTATACAGATATTTCTTAATAATCACAAAGCCGAGCTGCATACATATTAGATCGACTATGTACTTTGTTACTAAGCAGACCAACTTTAGTAATTCCCTTATTTTTCCACAATATTTCTAATGAAATGTGTCACTTTTGGGTCCCAAGAGGGTGGTGCACTTTCGGAAAAATAGTATTTCGAGAGTTTTTAGATCAATCATTGTGTTTTGTTGGTAGCAGTTTTAACCAATTGCAAAGGCTGTGAGAGAGTATCGTTGCAGGAGCTTTAAGATGCGGGTGAGGTCGATGGAGTGTAAGGGGTAGTATAGGCCTATCGGTGCGAGGGAGTAATGGTGCGGAGGAGTATCAGTGCTGAGACGGAAAGGGATCATTCACAATAATTGTCTAAACATATCAACATCTCATCATTAAATCCCCAAATTGCATCTTTATAGTACTTCAAAAAGCTCCTCAGGGGTTTGAGGTTGGGGAGGGGGATGGAAAAATATTTTTTTAATTCACAAGAAATATTGAAAAAAAAAATTTACCTGTGGATGGCTAGAAAAAACAAAACACGCCTTCCTGACATCATTATTTTAATTATTTTAAAAAACCCAAATTTCATCTTTATATTATTTCAAAAAGCTCCCCAGGGGCTTGAGAGTGGGAGCTGGAATTTCATCCCGTGGGAGTTCCAAGTCTCACGAAGAAAATGCTAATATGTGAAAAAAAAATTATTTTGAAAATAATAATAATAAATAATAATAATAATAATGATAATTAAATAAATAAATAACTCTCAGAAAAAGAATGCAAACAGTTCAGTTTTCTAACTCAAGCTGTATTTCAGTCCAATTTACCTTTTCTGTAAGATTGAGATCCATGAGTAACATGGTTTTACTTAAATTGTCATCAGTGTTCAAAATGGGGTTTCTTTAACTTTGACAAAATCAGCCCAGATCATCATGTGAAATGTGATTTATGTGAAATGTGTTCAAAAATAAGCATTAAAACTTGTCTTTATAGATATTGATGTTTGCTTTTAAAATCTCATTTGAGGCAGGAGTGGGGCATCCAGACAAAGTTGTTCATTTAACTAATATGCTGACAAAATCACATTACCTCATAAAGACCCAAAATAACAACATTGTGCTTTTAACCCAAAACTTGGGAAATCTGCCAAATTTGCGTAAGCACCCTCAAGTGGAAATAGCAAAAAAATAAATAAATAAATAAATAATGATAATAATTAATCAATGAATGTTCATTCATTTCTCATTATTGCCAAAAATACAAAATGTTGAAATCTTTTCAGAGTTTTTGTTCACAAGGAAGTATCAGTTCATAAAAAATGCACACTCAAAGTTAATTAAGCCTTCTCTAATAATTGCAATAGTCGTTTTTCTAATTTCCAAAAAGAGATTTCAACATGATTTTAATGCATGGACTTATGGCTGTTTTTTCTTTTTAACTTCCAGATTAAGCTGCTGGTTTGTACTTTCTATACCAAGGGTTTGAAGACCCACTATGCAAGTACCAGAACCTGCTATAGACAGTTGTCTTGGAGCCTCCAGAACACTTGCAATCCATATCCCTATCATCAAGGGGTCATTTCTTCGATGACATGCTGCGGCGTGGGGCGAGTACCTTAAAGACTTTGATGCTTTTGGACCTTTAATATATTGTCCATACTGACTTACATCATACTAGTCCTTGGAAGGCTTGGAATACTTGATTTGACCCTTTGACACCGGTTTGCAAAGCTAAGACCATTTCTGCTTAATTTGACTGATGACTTGTAAAGCACTCTTCAAACTCTTTGGTGCTCCTGTGCTGTAAGTAACAGGATTCGTTTGATAGCACAGGCAAGGTGTCTCGGGAACAGTAATGGCTGCTGAAATTGTTGGAATAAAAAAGACAGACAAACTGAAAACTTTTGTTCTAGGTTTTAAAAATCTGATACGGTAATTATTTTAAAAAAGGACTATGTATATAGGAAAGGCATCATAAAATTCGATAAATTAAAGATAAAATAATAATATAGCAGGAATCTGTATACATAGTTTTTGCTTTATTTCTTCAATAATGTTGACACCACCACTCTTCAAGCATTTTATGCTTACTACAAATGACCAAACACACCAACCTGACACTATAATGAAAAAAACATTTTCATTCCTACCTGGCCAAAATTGAAGAAATCTCACATGGCTGGCACTTATGAAAATCACTCAAAATAAAAAAAAATGTCATGAAAATCAATCTATCACACCTATCATTAATAAAAAATGTGGAAATACGCCCGGGTCACTTCATCAAGGCCCCCAATTCTAGCTTTAAAGATGATCCAGAAATAAGCTCCGAGATCAGAATCGGAGATGGGGGGAGACAGAGTTTTTGTTCTATGTCTTCCTTAATGTTGACACCACCACTCTTCCAGCACTTTATTCTTACTACAAATGACCGAACACACCTACCTGACACTATAATGAAGAAAAAAATTTTTCATCCCTACCAATTGAAGAAATCTCACAGTGCCGGCACTGTTCAAAATCACTCAAAATCACCAAAAATCGACCCGTCTCCGATTTTTCCAAAAAGTGACGAAAATCAATCTACCACACCTGTCATTCATAAAAAATGTGGAAACTTGCTCTATTGTTCCAGGTAGGACTTGTTCTTGCTCTATTTCTTCCTTAATATTGACACCACCACTCTTCCAGCACTTTATTCTTACTACAAATGACCGAACACACCTACCTGACACTATAATGAAGAAAAAAAATTTTCATCCCTACCTGGCCAAAAGTGAAGAAATCTCACAGTGCCGGCACTGTTCAAAATCACTCAAAATCACCAAAAATCGACCCGTCTCCGATTTTTCCAAAAAGTGACGAAAATCAATCTACCACACCTGTCATTCATAAAAAATGTGGAAACGCGCCCGGGTCACTACATCAAGGCCCCCAATTCTAGCTTTAAAGATGATCCAAAAATAAGCTCTGAGAACAGAATCTGAGAGGGGGGGGAGAGACAGAGTTTTTGCTCTATTTCTTCCTTAATGTTGACACCACCACTCTTCCAGCACTTTATTCTTACTACAAATGACTGAACACACCTACCTGACACTATAATGAAGAAAAAAAATTTACATCCCTACCTGGCCAAAATTGAAGAAATCTCACAGTGCCGGCACTGTTCAAAATCACTCAAAATCACCCAAAAATCGACCCGTCTCCGATTTTTCCAAAAAGTGAGGAAAATCAATCTACCACACCTGTCATTCATAAAAAATGTGGAAACGCGCCCGGGTCACTACATCAAGGCCCCCAATTCTAGCTTTAAAGATGATCCAAAAATAAGCTCTGAGAACAGAATCTGAGGGGGGGGGGAGAGAGAGTTTTTGCTTTATTTCTTCCTTAATGTTGACACCACCACTCTTCCAGCACTTTATTCTTACTACAAATGACCGAACACAATTACCTGACACTATAATGAAGAAAAAAAATTTTCATCCCTACCTGGCCAAAATTAAAGAAATCTCACAGTGCTGGCACTGTTCAAAATCACTCAAAATCACCAAAAATCGACCCGTCTCCGATTTTTCCAAAAAGTGACGAAAATCAACCTACCACACCTGTCATTCATAAAAAATGTGGAAACGCGCCCGGGTCACTTCATTAAGGCCCCCAATTCTAGCTTTAAAGATGATCCAAAAATAAGCTCTGAGAACAGAATCTGAGAGGGGGGGGGGAGAGAGAGAGTTTTTGCTCTATTTCTTCCTTAATGTTGACACCACCACTCTTCCAGCACTTTATTCTTACTACAAATGACCGAACACACCTACCTGACACTATAATGAAGAAAAAAATTTTTCATCCCTACCTGGCCAAAATTGAAGAAATCTCACAGTGCCGGCACTGTTCAAAATCACTCAAAATCACCAAAAATCGACCCGTCTCCGATTTTTCCAAAAAGTGACGAAAATCAACCTACCACACCTGTCATTCATAAAAAATGTGGAAACGCGCCCGGGTCACTTCATCAAGGCCCCCAATTCTAGCTTTAAAGATGATCCAAAAATAAGCTCTGAGAACAGAATCTGAGAGGGGGGGGGGGAGAGAGAGTTTTTGCTCTATTTCTTCCTTAATGTTGACACCACCACTCTTCCAGCACTTTATTCTTACTACAAATGACCGAACACACCTACCTGACACTATAATGAAGAAAAAAAATTTTCATCCCTACCTGGCCAAAATTGAAGAAATCTCACAGTGCCGGCACTGTTCAAAATCACTCAAAATCACCAAAAATCGACCCGTCTCCGATTTTTCCAAAAAGTGACGAAAATCAATCTACCACACCTGTCATTCATAAAAAATGTGGAAACGCGCCCGGGTCACTTCATCAAGGCCCCCAATTCTAGCTTTAAAGATGATCCAAAAATAAGCTCTGAGAACAGAATCTGAGAGGGGGGGGGGGAGAGAGAGTTTTTGCTCTATTTCTTCCTTGATGTTGACACCACCACTCTTCCAGCACTTTATTCTTACTACAAATGACCGAACACACCTACCTGACACTATAATGAAAAAAAAAAATTTTCATCCCTACCTGGCCAAAATTGAAGAAATCTCACAGTGCCGGCACTGTTCAAAATCACTCAAAATCACCAAAAATCGACCCGTCTCCGATTTTTCCAAAAAGTGACGAAAATCAATCTACCACACCTGTCATTCATAAAAAATGTGGAAACGCGCCTGGGTCACTTCATCAAGGCCCCCAATTCTAGCTTTAAAGATGATCCAAAAATAAGCTCTGAGAACAGAATCTGAGAGGGGGGAGGGGGGGAGAGAGAGTTTTTGCTCTATTTCTTCCTTAATGTTGACACCACCACTCTTCCAGCACTTTATTCTTACTACAAATGACCGAACACACCTACCTGACACTATAATGAAGAAAAAAAATTTTCATCCCTACCTGGCCAAAATTGAAGAAATCACACAGTGCCGGCACTGTTCAAAATCACTCAAAATCACCAAAAATCGACCCTTCTCCGATTCTTCCAAAAAGTGACGAAAATCAATCTACCACACCTGTCATTCATAAAAAATGTGGAAACGCGCCCGGGTCACTTCATCAAGGCCCCCAATTCTAGCTTTAAAGATGATCCAAAAATAAGCTCTGAGAACAGAATCTGAGAGGGGGGAGGGGGGGAGAGAGAGTTTTTTGCTCTATTTCTTCCTTAATGTTGACACCACCACTCTTCCAGCACTTTATTCTTACTACAAATGACCGAACACACCTACCTGACACTATAATGAAGAAAAAAAATTTTCATCCCTACCTGGCCAAAATTGAAGAAATCTCACAGTGCCGGCACTGTTCAAAATCACTCAAAATCACCAAAAATCGACCCGTCTCCGATTTTTCCAAAAAGTGACGAAAATCAATCTACCACACCTGTCATTCATAAAAAATGTGGAAACGCGCCCGGGTCACTTCATCAAGGCCCCCAATTCTAGCTTTAAAGATGATCCAAAAATAAGCTCTGAGAACAGAATCTGAGAGGGGGGGGGGGGAGAGAGAGTTTTTGCTCTATTTCTTCCTTAATGTTGACACCACCACTCTTCCAGCACTTTATTCTTACTACAAATGACCGAACACACCTACCTGACACTATAATGAAGAAAAAAAATTTTCATCCCTACCTGGCCAAAATTGAAGAAATCTCACAGTGCCGGCACTGTTCAAAATCACTCAAAATCACCAAAAATCGACCCATCTCCGATTTTTCCAAAAAGTGACGAAAATCAATCTACCACACCTGTCATTCATAAAAAATGTGGAAACGCGCCCGGGTCACTTCATCAAGGCCCCCAATTCTAGCTTTAAAGATGATCCAAAAATAAGCTCTGAGAACAGAATCTGAGAGGAGGGGGGGAGAGAGAGTTTTTGCTCTATTTCTTCCTTAATGTTGACACCACCACTCTTCCAGCACTTTATTCTTACTACAAATGACCGAACACACCTACCTGACACTATAATGAAGAAAAAAAATTTTCATCCCTACCTGGCCAAAATTGAAGAAATTTCACAGTGCCGGCACTGTTCAAAATCACTCAAAATCACCAAAAATCGACCCGTCTCCGATTTTTCCAAAAAGTGACGAAAATCAATCTACCACACCTGTCATTCATAAAAAATGTGGAAACGCGCCCGGGTCACTTCATCAAGGCCCCCAATTCTAGCTTTAAAGATGATCCAAAAATAAGCTCTGAGAACAGAATCTGAGAGGGGGGAGGGGGGGAGAGAGAGTTTTTGCTCTATTTCTTCCTTAATGTTGACACCACCACTCTTCCAGCACTTTATTCTTACTACAAATGACCGAACACACCTACCTGACACTATAATGAAGAAAAAAAATTTTCATCCCTACCTGGCCAAAATTGAAGAAATCTCACAGTGCCGGCACTGTTCAAAATCACTCAAAATCACCAAAAATCGACCCGTCTCCGATTTTTCCAAAAAGTGACGAAAATCAATCTACCACACCTGTCATTCATAAAAAATGTGGAAACGCGCCCGGGTCACTTCATCAAGGCCCCCAATTCTAGCTTTAAAGATGATCCAAAAATAAGCTCTGAGAACAGAATCTGAGAGGGGGGAGGGGGGGAGAGAGAGTTTTTGCTCTATTTCTTCCTTAATGTTGACACCACCACTCTTCCAGCACTTTATTCTTACTACAAATGACCGAACACACCTACCTGACACTATAATGAAGAAAAAAAATTTTCATCCCTACCTGGCCAAAATTGAAGAAATCTCACAGTGCCGGCACTGTTCAAAATCACTCAAAATCACCAAAAATCGACCCGTCTCCGATTTTTCCAAAAAGTGACGAAAATCAATCTACCACACCTGTCATTCATAAAAAATGTGGAAACGCGCCCGGGTCACTTCATCAAGGCCCCCAATTCTAGCTTTTTAAAGATGATCCAAAAATAAGCTCTGAGAACAGAATCTGAGAGGGGGGGGGGAGAGAGAGTTTTTGCTCTTTTTTTTCCTTAATGTTGACACCACCACTCTTCCAGCACTTTATTCTTACTACAAATGACCGAACACACCTACCTGACACTATAATGAAGAAAAAAAATTTTCATCCCTACCTGGCCAAAATTGAAGAAATTTCACAGTGCCGGCACTGTTCAAAATCACTCAAAATCACCAAAAATCGACCCGTCTCAGATTTTTCCAAAAAGTGACGAAAATCAATCTACCACACCTGTCATTCATAAAAAATGTGGAAACGCGCCCGGGTCACTTCATCAAGGCCCCCAATTCTAGCTTTAAAGATGATCCAAAAATAAGCTCTGAGAACAGAAACTGAGAGGGGGGAGGGGGGGAGAGAGAGTTTTTGCTCTATTTCTTCCTTAATGTTGACACCACCACTCTTCCAGCACTTTATTCTTACTACAAATGACCGAACACACCTACCTGACACTATAATGAAGAAAAAAAAATTTCATCCCTACCTGGCCAAAATTGAAGAAATCTCACAGTGCCGGCACTGTTCAAAATCACTCAAAATCACCAAAAATCGACCCGTCTCCGATTTTTCCAAAAAGTGACGAAAATCAATCTACCACACCTGTCATTCATAAAAAATGTGGAAACGCGCCCGGGTCACTTCATCAAGGCCCCCAATTCTAGCTTTTTAAAGATGATCCAAAAATAAGCTCTGAGAACAGAATCTGAGAGGGGGGGGGGGAGAGAGAGTTTTTGCTCTTTTTCTTCCTTAATGTTGACACCACCACTCTTCCAGCACTTTATTCTTACTACAAATGACCGAACACACCTACCTGACACTATAATGAAGAAAAAAAATTTTCATCCCTACCTGGCCAAAATTGAAGAAATCTCACAGTGCCGGCACTGTTCAAAATCACTCAAAATCACCAAAAATCGACCAGTCTCCGATTTTTCCAAAAAGTGACGAAAATCAATCTACCACACCTGTCATTCATAAAAAATGTGGAAACGCGCCCTGGTCACTTCATCAAGGCCCCCAATTCTAGCTTTAAAGATGATCCAAAAATAAGCTCTGAGAACAGAATCTGAGAGGGGGGGGAGAGAGAGTTTTTGCTCTATTTCTTCCTTAATGTTGACACCACCACTCTTCCAGCACTTTATTCTTACTACAAATGACCGAACACACCTACCTGACACTATAATGAAGAAAAAAAATTTTCATCCCTACCTGGCCAAAATTGAAGAAATCTCACAGTGCCGGCACTGTTCAAAATCACTCAAAATCACCAAAAATCGACCCGTCTCCGATTTTTCCAAAAAGTGACGAAAATCAATCTACCACACCTGTCATTCATAAAAAATGTGGAAACGCGCCCGGGTCACTTCATCAAGGCCCCCTATTCTAGCTTTAAAGATGATCCAAAAATAAGCTCTGAGAACAGAATCTGAGAGGGGGGGGGGGGGAGAGAGAGTTTTTGCTCTATTTCTTCCTTAATGTTGACACCACCACTCTTCCAGCACTTTATTCTTACTACAAATGACCGAACACACCTACCTGACACTATAATGAAGAAAAAAAATTTTCATCCCTACCTGGCCAAAATTGAAGAAATCTCACAGTGCCGGCACTGTTCAAAATCACTCAAAATCACCAAAAATCGACCCGTCTCCGATTTTTCCAAAAAGTGACGAAAATCAATCTACCACACCTGTCATTCATAAAAAATGTGGAAACGCGCCCGGGTCACTTCATCGAGGCCCCCAATTCTAGCTTTTTAAAGATGATCCAAAAATAAGCTCTGAGAACAGAATCTGAGAGGGGGGGGGGGGAGAGAGAGTTTTTGCTCTATTTCTTCCTTAATGTTGACACCACCACTCTTCCAGCACTTTATTCTTACTACAAATGACCGAACACACCTACCTGACACTATAATGAAGAAAAAAAATTTTCATCCCTACCTGGCCAAAATTGAAGAAATCTCACAGTGCCGGCACTGTTCAAAATCACTCAAAATCACCAAAAATCGACCAGTCTCCGATTTTTCCAAAAAGTGACGAAAATCAATCTACCACACCTGTCATTCATAAAAAATGTGGAAACGCGCCCTGGTCACTTCATCAAGGCCCCCAATTCTAGCTTTAAAGATGATCCAAAAATAAGCTCTGAGAACAGAATCTGAGAGGGGGGGGGAGAGAGAGTTTTTGCTCTATTTCTTCCTTAATGTTGACACCACCACTCTTCCAGCACTTTATTCTTACTACAAATGACCGAACACACCTACCTGACACTATAATGAAGAAAAAAAATTTTCATCCCTACCTGGCCAAAATTGAAGAAATCTCACAGTGCCGGCACTGTTCAAAATCACTCAAAATCACCAAAAATCGACCCGTCTCCGATTTTTCCAAAAAGTGACGAAAATCAATCTACCACACCTGTCATTCATAAAAAATGTGGAAACGCGCCCGGGTCACTTCATCAAGGCCCCCTATTCTAGCTTTAAAGATGATCCAAAAATAAGCTCTGAGAACAGAATCTGAGAGGGGGGGGGGAGAGAGAGTTTTTGCTCTATTTCTTCCTTAATGTTGACACCACCACTCTTCCAGCACTTTATTCTTACTACAAATGACCGAACACACCTACCTGACACTATAATGAAGAAAAAAAAATTTCATCCCTACCTGGCCAAAATTGAAGAAATCTCACAGTGCCGGCACTGTTCAAAATCACTCAAAATCACCAAAAATCGACCCGTCTCCGATTTTTCCAAAAAGTGACGAAAATCAATCTACCACACCTGTCATTCATAAAAAATGTGGAAACGCGCCCGGGTCACTTCATCAAGGCCCCCAATTCTAGCTTTAAAGATGATCCAAAAATAAGCTCTGAGAACAGAATCTGAGAGGGGGGGGGGAGAGAGAGTTTTTGCTCTATTTCTTCCTTAATGTTGACACCACCACTCTTCCAGCACTTTATTCTTACTACAAATGACCGAACACACCTACCTGACACTATAATGAAGAAAAAAAATTTTCATCCCTACCTGGCCAAAATTGAAGAAATCTCACAGTGCCGGCACTGTTCAAAATCACTCAAAATCACCAAAAATCGACCCGTCTCCGATTTTTCCAAAAAGTGACGAAAATTAATCTACCACACCTGTCATTCATAAAAAATGTGGAAACGCGCCCGGGTCACTTCATCAAGGCCCCCAATTCTAGCTTTAAAGATGATCCAAAAATAAGCTCTGAGAACAGAATCTGAGAGGGGGGGGGGAGAGAGAGTTTTTGCTCTATTTCTTCCTTAATGTTGACACCACCACTCTTCCAGCACTTTATTCTTACTACAAATGACCGAACACACCTACCTGACACTATAATGAAGAAAAAAAAAATTTCATCCCTACCTGGCCAAAATTGAAGAAATCTCACAGTGCCGGCACTGTTCAAAATCACTCAAAATCACCAAAAATCGACCCGTCTCCGATTTTTCCAAAAAGTGACGAAAATCAATCTACCACACCTGTCATTCATAAAAAATGTGGAAACGCGCCCGGGTCACTTCATCAAGGCCCCCAATTCTAGCTTTAAAGATGATCCAAAAATAAGCTCTGAGAACAGAATCTGAGAGGGGGGGGGGGGGGGAGAGAGAGTTTTTGCTCTATTTCTTCCTTAATGTTGACACCACCACTCTTCCAGCACTTTATTCTTACTACAAATGACAGAACACACCTACCTGACACTATAATGAAGAAAAAAAATTTTCATCCCTACCTGGCCAAAACTGAAGAAATCTCACAGTGCAGGCACGGTTCAAAATCACTCAAAATCACCAAAAATCGACCCGTCTCCGATTTTTCCAAAAAGTGACGAAAATCAATCTACCACACCTGTCATTCATAAAAAATGTGGAAACGCGCCCGGGTCACTTCATCAAGGCCCCCAATTCTAGCTTTAAAGATGATCCAAAAATAAGCTCTGAGAACAGAATCTGAGAGAGGGGGGGAGAGAGAGTTTTTGCTCTATTTCTTCCTTAATGTTGACACCACCACTCTTCCAGCACTTTATTCTTACTACAAATGACCGAACACACCTACCTGACACTATAATGAAGAAAAAAAAATTTCATCCCTACCTGGCCAAAATTGAAGAAATCTCACAGTGCCGGCACTGTTCAAAATCACTCAAAATCACCAAAAATCGACCCGTCTCCGATTTTTCCAAAAAGTGACGAAAATCAATCTACCACACCTGTCATTCATAAAAAATGTGGAAACGCGCCCGGGTCACTTCATCAAGGCCCCCAATTCTAGCTTTAAAGATGATCCAAAAATAAGCTCTGAGAACAGAATCTGAGAGGGGGGGGGGGAGAGAGAGTTTTTGCTCTATTTCTTCCTTAATGTTGACACCACCACTCTTCCAGCACTTTATTCTTACTACAAATGACCGAACACACCTACCTGACACTATAATGAAGAAAAAAAATTTAGTCCCTACCTGGCCAAAATTGAAGAAATCTCACAGTGCCGGCACTGTTCAAAATCACTCAAAATCACCAAAAATCGACCCGTCTCCGATTTTTCCAAAAAGTGACGAAAATCAATCTACCACACCTGTCATTCATAAAAAATGTGGAAACGCGCCCAGGTCACTTCATCAAGGCCCCCAATTCTAGCTTTAAAGATGATCCAAAAATAAGCTCTGAGAACAGAATCTGAGAGGGGGGGGGGGGGGAGAGAGAGTTTTTGCTCTATTTCTTCCTTAATGTTGACACCACCACTCTTCCAGCACTTTATTCTTACTACAAATGAACGACCACACCTACCTGACACTATAATGAAGAAAAAAAAATTTCATCCCTACCTGGCCAAAATTGAAGAAATCTCACAGTGCTGGCACTGTTCAAAATCACTCAAAATCACCAAAAATCGACCCGTCTCCGATTTTTCCAAAAAGTGACGAAAATCAATCTACCACACCTGTCATTCATAAAAAATGTAGAAACGCGCCCGGGTCACTTCATCAAGGCCCCCAATTCTAGCTTTAAAGATGATCCAAAAATAAGCTCTGAGAACAGAATCTGAGAGGGGGGGGGAGAGAGAGTTTTTGCTCTATTTCTTCCTTAATGTTGACACCACCACTCTTCCAGCACTTTATTCTTACTACAAATGACCGAACACACCTACCTGACACTATAATGAAGAAAAAAAATTTTCATCCCTACCTGGCCAAAATTGAAGAAATCTCACAGTGCCGGCACTGTTCAAAATCACTCAAAATCACCAAAAATCGACCCGTCTCCGATTTTTCCAAAAAGTGAGGAAAATCAATCTACCACACCTGTCATTCATAAAAAATGTGGAAACGCGCCCGGGTCACTTCATCAAGGCCCCCAATTCTAGCTTTAAAGATGATCCAAAAATAAGCTCTGAGAACAGAATCTGAGAGGGGGGGGGGGAGAGAGAGAGTTTTTGCTCTATTTCTTCCTTAATGTTGACACCACCACTCTTCCAGCACTTTATTCTTACTACAAATGACCGAACACACCTACCTGACACTATAATGAAGAAAAAAAATTTTCATCCCTACCTGGCCAAAATTGAAGAAATCTCACAGTGCCGGCACTGTTCAAAATCACTCAAAATCACCAAAAATCGACCCGTCTCCGATTTTTCCAAAAAGTGAGGAAAATCAATCTACCACACCTGTCATTCATAAAAAATGTGGAAATGGCCCGGGTCACTTCATCAAGGCCCCCAATTCTAGCTTTAAAGATGATCCAAAAATAAGCTCTGAGAACAGAATCTGAGAGGGGGGGGGGAGAGAGAGTTTTTGCTCTATTTCTTCCTTAATGTTGACACCACCACTCTTCCAGCACTTTATTCTTACTACAAATGACCGAACACACCTACCTGACACTATAATGAAGAAAAAAAATTTTCATCCCTACCTGGCCAAAATTGAAGAAATCTCACAGTGCCGGCACTGTTCAAAATCACTCAAAATCACCAAAAATCGACCCGTCTCCGATTTTTCCAAAAAGTGAGGAAAATCAATCTACCACACCTGTCATTCATAAAAAATGTGGAAACGCGCCCGGGTCACTTCATCAAGGCCCCCAATTCTAGCTTTAAAGATGATCCAAAAATAAGCTCTGAGAACAGAATCTGAGAGGGGGGGGGGAGAGAGAGTTTTTGCTCTATTTCTTCCTTAATGTTGACACCACCACTCTTCCAGCACTTTATTCTTACTACAAATGACCGAACACACCTACCTGACACTATAATGAAGAAAAAAAATTTTCATCCCTACCTGGCCAAAATTGAAGAAATCTCACAGTGCCGGCACTGTTCAAAATCACTCAAAATCACCAAAAATCGACCCGTCTCCGATTTTTCAAAAAAGTGAGGAAAATCAATCTACCACACCTGTCATTCATAAAAAATGTGGAAACGCGCCCGGGTCACTTCATCAAGGCCCCCAATTCTAGCTTTAAAGATGATCCAAAAATAAGCTCTGAGAACAGAATCTGAGAGGGGGGGGGAGAGAGAGTTTTTGCTCTATTTCTTCCTTAATGTTGACACCACCACTCTTCCAGCACTTTATTCTTACTACAAATGACCGAACACACCTACCTGACACTATAATGAAGAAAAAAAATTTTCATCCCTACCTGGCCAAAATTGAAGAAATCTCACAGTGCCGGCACTGTTCAAAATCACTCAAAATCACCAAAAATCGACCCGTCTCCGATTTTTCCAAAAAGTGAGGAAAATCAATCTACCACACCTGTCATTCATAAAAAATGTGGAAACGCGCCCGGGTCACTTCATCAAGGCCCCCAATTCTAGCTTTAAAGATGATCCAAAAATAAGCTCTGAGAACAGAATCTGAGAGGGGGGGGGGAGAGAGAGATTTTGCTCTATTTCTTCCTTAATGTTGACACCACCACTCTTCCAGCACTTTATTCTTACTACAAATGACCGAACACAGAACACACCTACCTGACACTATAATGAAGAAAAAAAATTTTCATCCCTACCTGGCCAATTGAAAGAAATCTCACAGTGCCGGCACTGTTCAAAATCACTCAAAATCACCAAAAATCGACCCGTCTCCGATTTTTCCAAAAAGTGAGGAAAATCAATCTACCACACCTGTCATTCATAAAAAATGTGGAAACGCGCCCGGGTCACTTCATCAAGGCCCCCAATTCTAGCTTTAAAGATGATCCAAAAATAAGCTCTGAGAACAGAATCTGAGAGGGGGGGGTGGGAGAGAGAGTTTTTGCTCTATTTCTTCCTTAATGTTGACACCACCACTCTTCCAGCACTTTATTCTTACTACAAATGACCGAACACACCTACCTGACACTATAATGAAGAAAAAAAATTTTCATCCCTACCTGGCCAAAATTGAAGAAATCTCACAGTGCCGGCACTGTTCAAAATCACTCAAAATCACCAAAAATCGACCCGTCTCCGATTTTTCCAAAAAGTGAGGAAAATCAATCTACCACACCTGTCATTCATAAAAAATGTGGAAACGCGCCCGGGTCACTTCATCAAGGCCCCCAATTCTAGCTTTAAAGATGATCCAAAAATAAGCTCTGAGAACAGAATCTGAGAGGGGGGGGGGGGGGGGGAGAGAGAGTTTTTGCTCTATTTCTTCCTTAATGTTGACACCACCACTCTTCCAGCACTTTATTCTTACTACAAATGACCGAACACACCTACCTGACACTATAATGAAGAAAAAAAATTTTCATCCCTACCTGGCCAAAATTGAAGAAATCTCACAGTGCCGGCACTGTTCAAAATCACTCAAAATCACCAAAAATCGACCCGTCTCCGATTTTTCCAAAAAGTGAGGAAAATCAATCTACCACACCTGTCATTCATAAAAAATGTGGAAACGCGCCCGGGTCACTTCATCAAGGCCCCCAATTCTAGCTTTAAAGATGATCCAAAAAGAAGCTCTGAGAACAGAATCTGAGAGGGGGGGGGGGAGAGAGTTTTTGCTCTATTTCTTCCTTAATGTTGACACCACCACTCTTCCAGCACTTTATTCTTACTACAAATGACCGAACACACCTACCTGACACTATAATGAAGAAAAAAAATTTTCATCCCTACCTGGCCAAAATTGAAGAAATCTCACAGTGCCGGCACTGTTCAAAATCACTCAAAATCACCAAAAATCGACCCGTCTCCGATTTTTCCAAAAAGTGAGGAAAATCAATCTACCACACCTGTCATTCATAAAAAATGTGGAAACGCGCCCGGGTCACTTCATCAAGGCCCCCAATTCTAGCTTTAAAGATGATCCAAAAATAAGCTCTGAGAACAGAATCTGAGAGGGGGGGGGGGGAGAGAGAGTTTTTGCTCTATTTCTTCCTTAATGTTGACACCACCACTCTTCCAGCACTTTATTCTTACTACAAATGACCGAACACACCTACCTGACACTATAATGAAGAAAAAAAATTTTCATCCCTACCTGGCCAAAATTGAAGAAATCTCACAGTGCCGGCACTGTTCAAAATCACTCAAAATCACCAAAAATCGACCCGTCTCCGATTTTTCCAAAAAGTGAGGAAAATCAATCTACCACACCTGTCATTCATAAAAAATGTGGAAATGCGCCCGGGTCACTTCATCAAGGCCCCCAATTCTAGCTTTAAAGATGATCCAAAAATAAGCTCTGAGAACAGAATCTGAGAGGGGGGGGGGGGAGAGAGAGTTTTTGCTCTATTTCTTCCTTAATGTTGACACCACCACTCTTCCAGCACTTTATTCTTACTACAAATGACCGAACACACCTACCTGACACAATAATGAAGAAAAAAAATTTTCATCCCTACCTGGCCAAAATTGAAGAAATCTCACAGTGCCGGCACTGTTCAAAATCACTCAAAATCACCAAAAATCGACCCGTCTCCGATTTTTCCAAAAAGTGAGGAAAATCAATCTACCACACCTGTCATTCATAAAAAATGTGGAAACGCGCCCGGGTCACTTCATCAAGGCCCCCAATTCTAGCTTTAAAGATGATCCAAAAATAAGCTTTGAGAACAGAATCTGAGAGGGGGGGGGGGAGAGAGAGTTTTTGCTCTATTTCTTCCTTAATGTTGACACCACCACTCTTCCAGCACTTTATTCTTACTACAAATGACCGAACACACCTACCTGACACTATAATGAAGAAAAAAAATTTTCATCCCTACCTGGCCAAAATTGAAGAAATCTCACAGTGCCGGCACTGTTCAAAATCACTCAAAATCACCAAAAATCGACCCGTCTCCGATTTTTCCAAAAAGTGAGGAAAATCAATCTACCACACCTGTCATTCATAAAAAATGTGGAAACGTGCCCGGGTCACTTCATCAAGGCCCCCAATTCTAGCTTTAAAGATGATCCAAAAATAAGCTCTGAGAACAGAATCTGAGAGGGGGGGGGGGGAGAGAGAGTTTTTGCTCTATTTCTTCCTTAATGTTGACACCACCACTCTTCCAGCACTTTATTCTTACTACAAATGACCGAACACACCTACCTGACACTATAATGAAGAAAAAAAATTTTCATCCCTACCTGGCCAAAATTGAAGAAATCTCACAGTGCCGGTGTGGCATGATAGACCCGTGCCGTGACGAAACCGTTCTGCACATGCGCATTGAGGGTAGATTGAAAGAAGTAACTTCCGGTATGACGATGTCGTCCTAAGTAGGCGCTATGTTTGCACTGAACTATGATCTTTCAATTCATAATTCAGTGGCTTTCGTCATGAGAGAGTATGTATTTGATAATCTTATTACTACAGTATACGGGGGAATGTTGGAAGTGAGCTTTTGATTGTGACTGAACTGTTTTGCTCTGTGTGAAAAGCGTGGTAGATCGTAGACTCGAATGTTTTCACTCTACAATGTTCTTTCAATTCAGAGTTCAGTCATTTTCATTAAAAAGAAATTGTGTGTTTGATAATACTACAACTTTCTCTACGGGGAAATGTTGGAAATGCATGTGCAGCTACGTACTGTAAGTCAACAGACTGCTACCCCCGCTTGAATAATCCGTCAGAACGGTTTATTCACGACGACGGTTTCTTCACGTGACACCGGCACTGTTCAAAATCACTCAAAATCACCAAAAATCGACCCGTCTCCGATTTTTCCAAAAAGTGAGGAAAATCAATCTACCACACCTGTCATTCATAAAAAATGTGGAAATGCGCCCGGGTCACTTCATCAAGGCCCCCAATTCTAGCTTTAAAGATGATCCAAAAATAAGCTCTGAGAACAGAATCTGAGAGGGGGGGGGGGGAGAGAGAGTTTTTGCTCTATTTCTTCCTTAATGTTGACACCACCACTCTTCCAGCACTTTATTCTTACTACAAATGACCGAACACACCTACCTGACACTATAATGAAGAAAAAAAATTTTCATCCCTACCTGGCCAAAATTGAAGAAATCTCACAGTGCCGGCACTGTTCAAAATCACTCAAAATCACCAAAAATCGACCCGTCTCCGATTTTTCCACAAAGTGAGGAAAATCAATCTACCACACCTGTCATTCATAAAAAATGTGGAAACGCGCCCGGGTCACTTCATCAAGGCCCCCAATTCTAGCTTTAAAGATGATCCAAAAATAAGCTCTGAGAACAGAATCTGAGAGGGGGGGGTGGAGAGAGAGTTTTTGCTCTATTTCTTCCTTAATGTTGACACCACCACTCTTCCAGCACTTTATTCTTACTACAAATGACCGAACACACCTACCTGACACTATAATGAAGAAAAAAAATTTTCATCCCTACCTGGCCAATTGAAAGAAATCTCACAGTGCCGGCACTGTTCAAAATCACTCAAAATCACCAAAAATCGACCCGTCTCCGATTTTTCCAAAAAGTGAGGAAAATCAATCTACCACACCTGTCATTCATAAAAAATGTGGAAACGCGCCCGGGTCACTTCATCAAGGCCCCCAATTCTAGCTTTAAAGATGATCCAAAAATAAGCTCTGAGAACAGAATCTGAGAGGGGGGGTGGGAGAGAGAGTTTTTGCTCTATTTCTTCCTTAATGTTGACACCACCACTCTTCCAGCACTTTATTCTTACTACAAATGACCGAACACACCTACCTGACACTATAATGAAGAAAAAAAATTTTCATCCCTACCTGGCCAAAATTGAAGAAATCTCACAGTGCCGGCACTGTTCAAAATCACTCAAAATTACCAAAAATTGACCCGTCTCCGATTTTTCCAAAAAGTGAGGAAAATCAATCTACCACACCTGTCATTCATAAAAAATGTGGAAACGCGCCCGGGTCACTTCATCAAGGCCCCCAATTCTAGCTTTAAAGATGATCCAAAAATAAGCTCTGAGAACAGAATCTGAGAGGGGGGGGGGAGAGAGAGTTTTTGCTCTATTTCTTCCTTAATGTTGACACCACCACTCTTCCAGCACTTTATTCTTACTACAAATGACCGAACACACCTACCTGACACTATAATGAAGAAAAAAATTTTCATCCCTACCTGGCCAAAATTGAAGAAATCTCACAGTGCCGGCACTGTTCAAAATCACTCAAAATCACCAAAAATCGACCCGTCTCCGATTTTTCCAAAAAGTGAGGAAAATCAATCTACCACACCTGTCATTCATAAAAAATGTGGAAACGCGCCCGGGTCACTTCATCAAGGCCCCCAATTCTAGCTTTAAAGATGATCCAAAAATAAGCTCTGAGAACAGAATCTGAGAGGGGGGGGGGAGAGAGAGTTTTTGCTCTATTTCTTCCTTAATGTTGACACCACCACTCTTCCAGCACTTTATTCTTACTACAAATGACCAAACACACCTACCTGACACTATAATGAAGAAAAAAAATTTTCATCCCTACCTGGCCAAAATTGAAGAAATCTCACAGTGCCGGCACTGTTCAAAATCACTCAAAATCACCAAAAATCGACAAGTCTCCGATTTTTCCAAAAAGTGAGGAAAATCAATCTACCACACCTGTCATTCATAAAAAATGTGGAAACGCGCCCGGGTCACTTCATCAAGGCCCCCAATTCTAGCTTTAAAGATGATCCAAAAAGAAGCTCTGAGAACAGAATCTGAGAGGGGGGGGGAGAGAGAGTTTTTGCTCTATTTCTTCCTTAATGTTGACACCACCACTCTTCCAGCACTTTATTCTTACTACAAATGACCGAACACACCTACCTGACACTATAATGAAGAAAAAAAATTTTCATCCCTACCTGGCCAAAATTGAAGAAATCTCACAGTGCCGGCACTGTTCAAAATCACTCAAAATCACCAAAAATCGACCCGTCTCCGATTTTTCCAAAAAGTGAGGAAAATCAATCTACCACACCTGTCATTCATAAAAAATGTGGAAACGCGCCCGGGTCACTTCATCAAGGCCCCCAATTCTAGCTTTAAAGATGATCCAAAAAGAAGCTCTGAGAACAGAATCTGAGAGGGGGGGGGGAGAGAGAGTTTTTGCTCTATTTCTTCCTTAATGTTGACACCACCACTCTTCCAGCACTTTATTCTTACTACAAATGACCGAACACACCTACCTGACACTATAATGAAGAAAAAAAATTTTCATCCCTACCTGGCCAAAATTGAAGAAATCTCACAGTGCCGGCACTGTTCAAAATCACTCAAAATCACCAAAAATCGACCCGTCTCCGATTTTTCCAAAAAGTGAGGAAAATCAATCTACCACACCTGTCATTCATAAAAAATGTGGAAACGCGCCCGGGTCACTTCATCAAGGCCCCCAATTCTAGCTTTAAAGATGATCCAAAAATAAGCTCTGAGAACAGAATCTGAGAGGGGGGGGGGAGAGAAAGTTTTTGCTCTATTTCTTCCTTAATGTTGACACCACCACTCTTCCAGCACTTTATTCTTACTACAAATGACCGAACACACCTACCTGACACTATAATGAAGAAAAAAAATTTTCATCCCTACCTGGCCAAAATTGAAGAAATCTCACAGTGCCGGCACTGTTCAAAATCACTCAAAATCACCAAAAATCGACCCGTCTCCGATTTTTCCAAAAAGTGAGGAAAATCAATCTACCACACCTGTCATTCATAAAAAATGTGGAAACGCGCCCGGGTCACTTCATCAAGGCCCCCAATTCTAGCTTTAAAGATGATCCAAAAAGAAGCTCTGAGAACAGAATCTGAGAGGGGGGGGGGAGAGAGAGTTTTTGCTCTATTTCTTCCTTAATGTTGACACCACCACTCTTCCAGCACTTTATTCTTACTACAAATGACCGAACACACCTACCTGACACTATAATGAAGAAAAAAAATTTTCATCCCTACCTGGCCAAAATTGAAGAAATCTCACAGTGCCGGCACTGTTCAAAATCACTCAAAATCACCAAAAATCGACCCGTCTCCGATTTTTCCAAAAAGTGAGGAAAATCAATCTACCACACCTGTCATTCATAAAAAATGTGGAAACGCGCCCGGGTCACTTCATCAAGGCCCCCAATTCTAGCTTTAAAGATGATCCAAAAATAAGCTCTGAGAACAGAATCTGAGAGGGGGGGGGGGGAGAGAGAGTTTTTGCTCTATTTCTTCCTTAATGTTGACACCACCACTCTTCCAGCACTTTATTCTTACTACAAATGACCGAACACACCTACCTGACACTATAATGAAGAAAAAAAATTTTCATCCCTACCTGGCCAAAATTGAAGAAATCTCACAGTGCCGGCACTGTTCAAAATCACTCAAAATCACCAAAAATCGACCCGTCTCCGATTTTTCCAAAAAGTGAGGAAAATCAATCTACCACACCTGTCATTCATAAAAAATGTGGAAACGCGCCCGGGTCACTTCATCAAGGCCCCCAATTCTAGCTTTAAAGATGATCCAAAAATAAGCTCTGAGAACAGAATCTGAGAGGGGGGGGGGGGGGAGAGAGAGTTTTTGCTCTATTTCTTCCTTAATGTTGACACCACCACTCTTCCAGCACTTTATTCTTACTACAAATGACCGAACACACCTACCTGACACTATAATGAAGAAAAAAAATTTTCATCCCTACCTGGCCAAAATTGAAGAAATCTCACAGTGCCTTCACTGTTCAAAATCACTCAAAATCACCAAAAATCGACCCGTCTCCGATTTTTCCAAAAAGTGAGGAAAATCAATCTACCACACCTGTCATTCATAAAAAATGTGGAAACGCGCCCGGGTCACTTCATCAAGGCCCCCAATTCTAGCTTTAAAAATGATCCAAAAATAAGCTCTGAGAACAGAATCTGAGAGGGGGGGGGGAGAGAGAGTTTTTGCTCTATTTCTTCCTTAATGTTGACACCACCACTCTTCCAGCACTTTATTCTTACTACAAATGACCGAACACACCTACCTGACACTATAATGAAGAAAAAAAATTTTCATCCCTACCTGGCCAAAATTGAAGAAATCTCACAGTGCCGGCACTGTTCAAAATCACTCAAAATCACCAAAAATCGACCCGTCTCCGATTTTTCCAAAAAGTGAGGAAAATCAATCTACCACACCTGTCATTCATAAAAAATGTGGAAACGCGCCCGGGTCACTTCATCAAGGCCCCCAATTCTAGCTTTAAAGATGATCCAAAAAGAAGCTCTGAGAACAGAATCTGAGAGGGGGGGGGGAGAGAGAGTTTTTGCTCTATTTCTTCCTTAATGTTGACACCACCACTCTTCCAGCACTTTATTCTTACTACAAATGACCGAACACACCTACCTGACACTATAATGAAGAAAAAAAATTTTCATCCCTACCTGGCCAAAATTGAAGAAATCTCACAGTGCCGGCACTGTTCAAAATCACTCAAAATCACCAAAAATCGACCCGTCTCCGATTTTTCCAAAAAGTGAGGAAAATCAATCTACCACACCTGTCATTCATAAAAAATGTGGAAACGCGCCCGGGTCACTTCATCAAGGCCCCCAATTCTAGCTTTAAAGATGATCCAAAAATAAGCTCTGAGAACAGAATCTGAGAGGGGGGGTGGGAGAGAGAGTTTTTGCTCTATTTCTTCCTTAATGTTGACACCACCACTCTTCCAGCACTTTATTCTTACTACAAATGACCGAACACACCTACCTGACACTATAATGAAGAAAAAAAATTTTCATCCCTACCTGGCCAAAATTGAAGAAATCTCACAGTGCCGGCACTGTTCAAAATCACTCAAAATTACCAAAAATTGACCCGTCTCCGATTTTTCCAAAAAGTGAGGAAAATCAATCTACCACACCTGTCATTCATAAAAAATGTGGAAACGCGCCCGGGTCACTTCATCAAGGCCCCCAATTCTAGCTTTAAAGATGATCCAAAAATAAGCTCTGAGAACAGAATCTGAGAGGGGGGGGGGAGAGAGAGTTTTTGCTCTATTTCTTCCTTAATGTTGACACCACCACTCTTCCAGCACTTTATTCTTACTACAAATGACCGAACACACCTACCTGACACTATAATGAAGAAAAAAAATTTTCATCCCCTACCTGGCCAAAATTGAAGAAATCTCACAGTGCCGGCACTGTTCAAAATCACTCAAAATCACCAAAAATCGACCCGTCTCCGATTTTTCCAAAAAGTGAGGAAAATCAATCTACCACACCTGTCATTCATAAAAAATGTGGAAACGCGCCCGGGTCACTTCATCAAGGCCCCCAATTCTAGCTTTAAAGATGATCCAAAAATAAGCTCTGAGAACAGAATCTGAGAGGGGGGGGGGAGAGAGAGTTTTTGCTCTATTTCTTCCTTAATGTTGACACCACCACTCTTCCAGCACTTTATTCTTACTACAAATGACCGAACACACCTACCTGACACTATAATGAAGAAAAAAAATTTTCATCCCTACCTGGCCAAAATTGAAGAAATCTCACAGTGCCGGCACTGTTCAAAATCACTCAAAATCACCAAAAATCGACCCGTCTCCGATTTTTCCAAAAAGTGAGGAAAATCAATCTACCACACCTGTCATTCATAAAAAATGTGGAAACGCGCCCGGGTCACTTCATCAAGGCCCCCAATTCTAGCTTTAAAGATGATCCAAAAATAAGCTCTGAGAACAGAATCTGAGAGGGGGGGGGGAGAGAGAGTTTTTGCTCTATTTCTTCCTTAATGTTGACACCACCACTCTTCCAGCACTTTATTCTTACTACAAATGACCGAACACACCTACCTGACACTATAATGAAGAAAAAAAATTTTCATCCCTACCTGGCCAAAATTGAAGAAATCTCACAGTGCCGGCACTGTTCAAAATCACTCAAAATCACCAAAAATCGACCCGTCTCCGATTTTTCCAAAAAGTGAGGAAAATCAATCTACCACACCTGTCATTCATAAAAAATGTGGAAACGCGCCCGGGTCACTTCATCAAGGCCCCCAATTCTAGCTTTAAAGATGATCTAAAAATAAGCTCTGAGAACAGAATCTGAGAGGGGGGGGGGGAGAGAGAGTTTTTGCTCTATTTCTTCCTTAATGTTGACACCACCACTCTTCCAGCACTTTATTCTTACTACAAATGACCGAACACACCTACCTGACACTATAATGAAGAAAAAAAATTTTCATCCCTACCTGGCCAAAATTGAAGAAATCTCACAGTGCCGGCACTGTTCAAAATCACTCAAAATCACCAAAAATCGACCCGTCTCCGATTTTTCCAAAAAGTGAGGAAAATCAATCTACCACACCTGTCATTCATAAAAAATGTGGAAACGCGCCCGGGTCACTTCATCAAGGCCCCCAATTCTAGCTTTAAAGATGATCTAAAAATAAGCTCTGAGAACAGAATCTGAGAGGGGGGGGGGAGAGAGAGTTTTTGCTCTATTTCTTCCTTAATGTTGACACCACCACTCTTCCAGCACTTTATTCTTACTACAAATGACCGAACACACCTACCTGACACTATAATGAAGAAAAAAAATTTTCATCCCTACCTGGCCAAAATTGAAGAAATCTCACAGTGCCGGCACTGTTCAAAATCACTCAAAATCACCAAAAATCGACCCGTCTCCGATTTTTCCAAAAAGTAAGGAAAATCAATCTACCACACCTGTCATTCATAAAAAATGTGGAAACGCGCCCGGGTCACTTCATCAAGGCCCCCAATTCTAGCTTTAAAGATGATCCAAAAATAAGCTCTGAGAACAGAATCTGAGAGGGGGGGGGGAGAGAGAGTTTTTGCTCTATTTCTTCCTTAATGTTGACACCACCACTCTTCCAGCACTTTATTCTTACTACAAATGACCGAACACACCTACCTGACACTATAATGAAGAAAAAAAATTTTCATCCCTACCTGGCCAAAATTGAAGAAATCTCACAGTGCCGGCACTGTTCAAAATCACTCAAAATCACCAAAAATCGACCCGTCTCCGATTTTTCCAAAAAGTGAGGAAAATCAATCTACCACACCTGTCATTCATAAAAAATGTGGAAACGCGCCCGGGTCACTTCATCAAGGCCCCCAATTCTAGCTTTAAAGATGATCCAAAAATAAGCTCTGAGAACAGAATCTGAGAGGGGGGGGGGGAGAGAGAGTTTTTGCTCTATTTCTTCCTTAATGTTGACACCACCACTCTTCCAGCACTTTATTCTTACTACAAATGACCGAACACACCTACCTGACACTATAATGAAGAAAAAAAATTTTCATCCCTACCTGGCCAAAATTGAAGAAATCTCACAGTGCCGGCACTGTTCAAAATCACTCAAAATCACCAAAAATCGACCCGTCTCCGATTTTTCCAAAAAGTGAGGAAAATCAATCTACCACACCTGTCATTCATAAAAAATGTGGAAACGCGCCCGGGTCACTTCATCAAGGCCCCCAATTCTAGCTTTAAAGATGATCCAAAAATAAGCTCTGAGAACAGAATCTGAGAGGGGGGGGGGGAGAGAGAGTTTTTGCTCTATTTCTTCCTTAATGTTGACACCACCACTCTTCCAGCACTTTATTCTTACTACAAATGACCGAACACACCTACCTGACACTATAATGAAGAAAAAAAATTTTCATCCCTACCTGGCCAAAATTGAAGAAATCTCACAGTGCCGGCACTGTTCAAAATCACTCAAAATCACCAAAAATCGACCCGTCTCCGATTTTTCCAAAAAGTGAGGAAAATCAATCTACCACACCTGTCATTCATAAAAAATGTGGAAACGCGCCCGGGTCACTTCATCAAGGCCCCCAATTCTAGCTTTAAAGATGATCCAAAAATAAGCTCTGAGAACAGAATCTGAGAGGGGGGGGGGGAGAGAGAGTTTTTGCTCTATTTCTTCCTTAATGTTGACACCACCACTCTTCCAGCACTTTATTCTTACTACAAATGACCGAACACACCTACCTGACACTATAATGAAGAAAAAAAATTTTCATCCCTACCTGGCCAAAATTGAAGAAATCTCACAGTGCCGGCACTGTTCAAAATCACTCAAAATCACCAAAAATCGACCCGTCTCCGATTTTTCCAAAAAGTGAGGAAAATCAATCTACCACACCTGTCATTCATAAAAAATGTGGAAACGCGCCCGGGTCACTTCATCAAGGCCCCCAATTCTAGCTTTAAAGATGATCCAAAAATAAGCTCTGAGAACAGAATCTGAGAGGGGGGGGGGGAGAGAGAGTTTTTGCTCTATTTCTTCCTTAATGTTGACACCACCACTCTTCCAGCACTTTATTCTTACTACAAATGACCGAACACACCTACCTGACACTATAATGAAGAAAAAAAATTTTCATCCCTACCTGGCCAAAATTGAAGAAATCTCACAGTGCCGGCACTGTTCAAAATCACTCAAAATCACCAAAAATCGACCCGTCTCCGATTTTTCCAAAAAGTGAGGAAAATCAATCTACCACACCTGTCATTCATAAAAAATGTGGAAACGCGCCCGGGTCACTTCATCAAGGCCCCCAATTCTAGCTTTAAAGATGATCCAAAAATAAGCTCTGAGAACAGAATCTGAGAGGGGGGGGGGGAGAGAGAGTTTTTGCTCTATTTCTTCCTTAATGTTGACACCACCACTCTTCCAGCACTTTATTCTTACTACAAATGACCGAACACACCTACCTGACACTATAATGAAGAAAAAAAATTTTCATCCCTACCTGGCCAAAATTGAAGAAATCTCACAGTGCCGGCACTGTTCAAAATCACTCAAAATCACCAAAAATCGACCCGTCTCCGATTTTTCCAAAAAGTGAGGAAAATCAATCTACCACACCTGTCATTCATAAAAAATGTGGAAACGCGCCCGGGTCACTTCATCAAGGCCCCCAATTCTAGCTTTAAAGATGATCCAAAAATAAGCTCTGAGAACAGAATCTGAGAGGGGGGGGGGGAGAGAGAGTTTTTGCTCTATTTCTTCCTTAATGTTGACACCACCACTCTTCCAGCACTTTATTCTTACTACAAATGACCGAACACACCTACCTGACACTATAATGAAGAAAAAAAATTTTCATCCCTACCTGGCCAAAATTGAAGAAATCTCACAGTGCCGGCACTGTTCAAAATCACTCAAAATCACCAAAAATCGACCCGTCTCCGATTTTTCCAAAAAGTGAGGAAAATCAATCTACCACACCTGTCATTCATAAAAAATGTGGAAACGCGCCCGGGTCACTTCATCAAGGCCCCCAATTCTAGCTTTAAAGATGATCCAAAAATAAGCTCTGAGAACAGAATCTGAGAGGGGGGGGGGGAGAGAGAGTTTTTGCTCTATTTCTTCCTTAATGTTGACACCACCACTCTTCCAGCACTTTATTCTTACTACAAATGACCGAACACACCTACCTGACACTATAATGAAGAAAAAAAATTTTCATCCCTACCTGGCCAAAATTGAAGAAATCTCACAGTGCCGGCACTGTTCAAAATCACTCAAAATCACCAAAAATCGACCCGTCTCCGATTTTTCCAAAAAGTGAGGAAAATCAATCTACCACACCTGTCATTCATAAAAAATGTGGAAACGCGCCCGGGTCACTTCATCAAGGCCCCCAATTCTAGCTTTAAAGATGATCCAAAAATAAGCTCTGAGAACAGAATCTGAGAGGGGGGGGGGGAGAGAGAGTTTTTGCTCTATTTCTTCCTTAATGTTGACACCACCACTCTTCCAGCACTTTATTCTTACTACAAATGACCGAACACACCTACCTGACACTATAATGAAGAAAAAAAATTTTCATCCCTACCTGGCCAAAATTGAAGAAATCTCACAGTGCCGGCACTGTTCAAAATCACTCAAAATCACCAAAAATCGACCCGTCTCCGATTTTTCCAAAAAGTGAGGAAAATCAATCTACCACACCTGTCATTCATAAAAAATGTGGAAACGCGCCCGGGTCACTTCATCAAGGCCCCCAATTCTAGCTTTAAAGATGATCCAAAAATAAGCTCTGAGAACAGAATCTGAGAGGGGGGGGGGAGAGAGAGTTTTTGCTCTATTTCTTCCTTAATGTTGACACCACCACTCTTCCAGCACTTTATTCTTACTACAAATGACCGAACACACCTACCTGACACTATAATGAAGAAAAAAAATTTTCATCCCTACCTGGCCAAAATTGAAGAAATCTCACAGTGCCGGCACTGTTCAAAATCACTCAAAATCACCAAAAATCGACCCGTCTCCGATTTTTCCAAAAAGTGAGGAAAATCAATCTACCACACCTGTCATTCATAAAAAATGTGGAAACGCGCCCGGGTCACTTCATCAAGGCCCCCAATTCTAGCTTTAAAGATGATCCAAAAATAAGCTCTGAGAACAGAATCTGAGAGGGGGGGGGGAGAGAGAGTTTTTGCTCTATTTCTTCCTTAATGTTGACACCACCACTCTTCCAGCACTTTATTCTTACTACAAATGACCGAACACACCTACCTGACACTATAATGAAGAAAAAAAATTTTCATCCCTACCTGGCCAAAATTGAAGAAATCTCACAGTGCCGGCACTGTTCAAAATCACTCAAAATCACCAAAAATCGACCCGTCTCCGATTTTTCCAAAAAGTGAGGAAAATCAATCTACCACACCTGTCATTCATAAAAAATGTGGAAACGCGCCCGGGTCACTTCATCAAGGCCCCCAATTCTAGCTTTAAAGATGATCCAAAAATAAGCTCTGAGAACAGAATCTGAGAGGGGGGGGGGGAGAGAGAGTTTTTGCTCTATTTCTTCCTTAATGTTGACACCACCACTCTTCCAGCACTTTATTCTTACTACAAATGACCGAACACACCTACCTGACACTATAATGAAGAAAAAAAATTTTCATCCCTACCTGGCCAAAATTGAAGAAATCTCACAGTGCCGGCACTGTTCAAAATCACTCAAAATCACCAAAAATCGACCCGTCTCCGATTTTTCCAAAAAGTGAGGAAAATCAATCTACCACACCTGTCATTCATAAAAAATGTGGAAACGCGCCCGGGTCACTTCATCAAGGCCCCCAATTCTAGCTTTAAAGATGATCCAAAAATAAGCTCTGAGAACAGAATCTGAGAGGGGGGGGGGGAGAGAGAGTTTTTGCTCTATTTCTTCCTTAATGTTGACACCACCACTCTTCCAGCACTTTATTCTTACTACAAATGACCGAACACACCTACCTGACACTATAATGAAGAAAAAAAATTTTCATCCCTACCTGGCCAAAATTGAAGAAATCTCACAGTGCCGGCACTGTTCAAAATCACTCAAAATCACCAAAAATCGACCCGTCTCCGATTTTTCCAAAAAGTGAGGAAAATCAATCTACCACACCTGTCATTCATAAAAAATGTGGAAACGCGCCCGGGTCACTTCATCAAGGCCCCCAATTCTAGCTTTAAAGATGATCCAAAAATAAGCTCTGAGAACAGAATCTGAGAGGGGGGGGGGAGAGAGAGTTTTTGCTCTATTTCTTCCTTAATGTTGACACCACCACTCTTCCAGCACTTTATTCTTACTACAAATGACCGAACACACCTACCTGACACTATAATGAAGAAAAAAAATTTTCATCCCTACCTGGCCAAAATTGAAGAAATCTCACAGTGCCGGCACTGTTCAAAATCACTCAAAATCACCAAAAATCGACCCGTCTCCGATTTTTCCAAAAAGTGAGGAAAATCAATCTACCACACCTGTCATTCATAAAAAATGTGGAAACGCGCCCGGGTCACTTCATCAAGGCCCCCAATTCTAGCTTTAAAGATGATCCAAAAATAAGCTCTGAGAACAGAATCTGAGAGGGGGGGGGGAGAGAGAGTTTTTGCTCTATTTCTTCCTTAATGTTGACACCATCACTCTTCCAGCACTTTATTCTTACTACAAATGACCGAACACACCTACCTGACACTATAATGAAGAAAAAAAATTTTCATCCCTACCTGGCCAAAATTGAAGAAATCTCACAGTGCCGGCACTATTCAAAATCACTCAAAATCACCAAAAATCGACCCGTCTCCGATTTTTCCAAAAAGTGAGGAAAATCAATCTACCACACCTGTCATTCATAAAAAATGTGGAAACGCGCCCGGGTCACTTCATCAAGGCCCCCAATTCTAGCTTTAAAGATGATCTAAAAATAAGCTCTGAGAACAGAATCTGAGAGGGGGGGGGGAGAGAGAGTTTTTGCTCTATTTCTTCCTTAATGTTGACACCACCACTCTTCCAGCACTTTATTCTTACTACAAATGACCGAACACACCTACCTGACACTATAATGAAGAAAAAAAATTTTCATCCCTACCTGGCCAAAATTGAAGAAATCTCACAGTGCCGGCACTGTTCAAAATCACTCAAAATCACCAAAAATCGACCCGTCTCCGATTTTTCCAAAAAGTGAGGAAAATCAATCTACCACACCTGTCATTCATAAAAAATGTGGAAACGCGCCCGGGTCACTTCATCAAGGCCCCCAATTCTAGCTTTAAAGATGATCTAAAAATAAGCTCTGAGAACAGAATCTGAGAGGGGGGGGGGGAGAGAGAGTTTTTGCTCTATTTCTTCCTTAATGTTGACACCACCACTCTTCCAGCACTTTATTCTTACTACAAATGACCGAACACACCTACCTGACACTATAATGAAGAAAAAAAATTTTCATCCCTACCTGGCCAAAATTGAAGAAATCTCACAGTGCCGGCACTGTTCAAAATCACTCAAAATCACCAAAAATCGACCCGTCTCCGATTTTTCCAAAAAGTGAGGAAAATCAATCTACCACACCTGTCATTCATAAAAAATGTGGAAACGCGCCCGGGTCACTTCATCAAGGCCCCCAATTCTAGCTTTAAAGATGATCTAAAAATAAGCTCTGAGAACAGAATCTGAGAGGGGGGGGGGAGAGAGAGTTTTTGCTCTATTTCTTCCTTAATGTTGACACCACCACTCTTCCAGCACTTTATTCTTACTACAAATGACCGAACACACCTACCTGACACTATAATGAAGAAAAAAAATTTTCATCCCTACCTGGCCAAAATTGAAGAAATCTCACAGTGCCGGCACTGTTCAAAATCACTCAAAATCACCAAAAATCGACCCGTCTCCGATTTTTCCAAAAAGTGAGGAAAATCAATCTACCACACCTGTCATTCATAAAAAATGTGGAAACGCGCCCGGGTCACTTCATCAAGGCCCCCAATTCTAGCTTTAAAGATGATCCAAAAATAAGCTCTGAGAACAGAATCTGAGAGGGGGGGGGGAGAGAGAGTTTTTGCTCTATTTCTTCCTTAATGTTGACACCACCACTCTTCCAGCACTTTATTCTTACTACAAATGACCGAACACACCTACCTGACACTATAATGAAGAAAAAAAATTTTCATCCCTACCTGGCCAAAATTGAAGAAATCTCACAGTGCCGGCACTGTTCAAAATCACTAAAAATCACCAAAAATCGACCCGTCTCCGATTTTTCCAAAAAGTGAGGAAAATCAATCTACCACACCTGTCATTCATAAAAAATGTGGAAACGCGCCCGGGTCACTTCATCAAGGCCCCCAATTCTAGCTTTAAAGATGATCCAAAAATAAGCTCTGAGAACAGAATCTGAGAGGGGGGGGGGAGAGAGAGTTTTTGCTCTATTTCTTCCTTAATGTTGACACCACCACTCTTCCAGCACTTTATTCTTACTACAAATGACCGAACACACCTACCTGACACTATAATGAAGAAAAAAAATTTTCATCCCTACCTGGCCAAAATTGAAGAAATCTCACAGTGCCGGCACTGTTCAAAATCACTCAAAATCACCAAAAATCGACCCGTCTCCGATTTTTCCAAAAAGTGAGGAAAATCAATCTACCACACCTGTCATTCATAAAAAATGTGGAAACGCGCCCGGGTCACTTCATCAAGGCCCCCAATTCTAGCTTTAAAGATGATCTAAAAATAAGCTCTGAGAACAGAATCTGAGAGGGGGGGGGGGAGAGAGAGTTTTTGCTCTATTTCTTCCTTAATGTTGACACCACCACTCTTCCAGCACTTTATTCTTACTACAAATGACCGAACACACCTACCTGACACTATAATGAAGAAAAAAAATTTTCATCCCTACCTGGCCAAAATTGAAGAAATCTCACAGTGCCGGCACTGTTCAAAATCACTCAAAATCACCAAAAATCGACCCGTCTCCGATTTTTCCAAAAAGTGAGGAAAATCAATCTACCACACCTGTCATTCATAAAAAATGTGGAAACGCGCCCGGGTCACTTCATCAAGGCCCCCAATTCTAGCTTTAAAGATGATCCAAAAATAAGCTCTGAGAACAGAATCTGAGAGGGGGGGGGGGAGAGAGAGTTTTTGCTCTATTTCTTCCTTAATGTTGACACCACCACTCTTCCAGCACTTTATTCTTACTACAAATGACCGAACACACCTACCTGACACTATAATGAAGAAAAAAAATTTTCATCCCTACCTGGCCAAAATTGAAGAAATCTCACAGTGCCGGCACTGTTCAAAATCACTCAAAATCACCAAAAATCGACCCGTCTCCGATTTTTCCAAAAAGTGAGGAAAATCAATCTACCACACCTGTCATTCATAAAAAATGTGGAAACGCGCCCGGGTCACTTCATCAAGGCCCCCAATTCTAGCTTTAAAGATGATCCAAAAATAAGCTCTGAGAACAGAATCTGAGAGGGGGGGGGGGGGGAGAGAGAGTTTTTGCTCTATTTCTTCCTTAATGTTGACACCACCACTCTTCCAGCACTTTATTCTTACTACAAATGACCGAACACACCTACCTGACACTATAATGAAGAAAAAAAATTTTCATCCCTACCTGGCCAAAATTGAAGAAATCTCACAGTGCCGGCACTGTTCAAAATCACTCAAAATCACCAAAAATCGACCCGTCTCCGATTTTTCCAAAAAGTGAGGAAAATCAATCTACCACACCTGTCATTCATAAAAAATGTGGAAACGCGCCCGGGTCACTTCATCAAGGCCCCCAATTCTAGCTTTAAAGATGATCCAAAAATAAGCTCTGAGAACAGAATCTGAGAGGGGGGGGGGGGAGAGAGAGTTTTTGCTCTATTTCTTCCTTAATGTTGACACCATCACTCTTCCAGCACTTTATTCTTACTACAAATGACCGAACACACCTACCTGACACTATAATGAAGAAAAAAAATTTTCATCCCTACCTGGCCAAAATTGAAGAAATCTCACAGTGCCGGCACTGTTCAAAATCACTCAAAATCACCAAAAATCGACCCGTCTCCGATTTTTCCAAAAAGTGAGGAAAATCAATCTACCACACCTGTCATTCATAAAAAATGTGGAAACGCGCCCGGGTCACTTCATCAAGGCCCCCAATTCTAGCTTTAAAGATGATCTAAAAATAAGCTCTGAGAACAGAATCTGAGAGGGGGGGGGGGAGAGAGAGTTTTTGCTCTATTTCTTCCTTAATGTTGACACCACCACTCTTCCAGCACTTTATTCTTACTACAAATGACCGAACACACCTACCTGACACTATAATGAAGAAAAAAAATTTTCATCCCTACCTGGCCAAAATTGAAGAAATCTCACAGTGCCGGCACTGTTCAAAATCACTCAAAATCACCAAAAATCGACCCGTCTCCGATTTTTCCAAAAAGTGAGGAAAATCAATCTACCACACCTGTCATTCATAAAAAATGTGGAAACGCGCCCGGGTCACTTCATCAAGGCCCCCAATTCTAGCTTTAAAGATGATCTAAAAATAAGCTCTGAGAACAGAATCTGAGAGGGGGGGGGGGAGAGAGAGTTTTTGCTCTATTTCTTCCTTAATGTTGACACCACCACTCTTCCAGCACTTTATTCTTACTACAAATGACCGAACACACCTACCTGACACTATAATGAAGAAAAAAAATTTTCATCCCTACCTGGCCAAAATTGAAGAAATCTCACAGTGCCGGCACTGTTCAAAATCACTCAAAATCACCAAAAATCGACCCGTCTCCGATTTTTCCAAAAAGTGAGGAAAATCAATCTACCACACCTGTCATTCATAAAAAATGTGGAAACGCGCCCGGGTCACTTCATCAAGGCCCCCAATTCTAGCTTTAAAGATGATCTAAAAATAAGCTCTGAGAACAGAATCTGAGAGGGGGGGGGGGAGAGAGAGTTTTTGCTCTATTTCTTCCTTAATGTTGACACCACCACTCTTCCAGCACTTTATTCTTACTACAAATGACCGAACACACCTACCTGACACTATAATGAAGAAAAAAAATTTTCATCCCTACCTGGCCAAAATTGAAGAAATCTCACAGTGCCGGCACTGTTCAAAATCACTCAAAATCACCAAAAATCGACCCGTCTCCGATTTTTCCAAAAAGTGAGGAAAATCAATCTACCACACCTGTCATTCATAAAAAATGTGGAAACGCGCCCGGGTCACTTCATCAAGGCCCCCAATTCTAGCTTTAAAGATGATCCAAAAATAAGCTCTGAGAACAGAATCTGAGAGGGGGGGGGGAGAGAGAGTTTTTGCTCTATTTCTTCCTTAATGTTGACACCACCACTCTTCCAGCACTTTATTCTTACTACAAATGACCGAACACACCTACCTGACACTATAATGAAGAAAAAAAATTTTCATCCCTACCTGGCCAAAATTGAAGAAATCTCACAGTGCCGGCACTGTTCAAAATCACTCAAAATCACCAAAAATCGACCCGTCTCCGATTTTTCCAAAAAGTGAGGAAAATCAATCTACCACACCTGTCATTCATAAAAAATGAACGCGCCCGGGTCACTTCATCAAGGCCCCCAATTCTAGCTTTAAAGATGATCCAAAAATAAGCTCTGAGAACAGAATCTGAGAGGGGGGGGGAGAGAGAGTTTTTGCTCTATTTCTTCCTTAATGTTGACACCACCACTCTTCCAGCACTTTATTCTTACTACAAATGACCGAACACACCTACCTGACACTATAATGAAGAAAAAAATTTTCATCCCTACCTGGCCAAAATTGAAGAAATCTCACAGTGCCGGCACTGTTCAAAATCACTCAAAATCACCAAAAATCAATCTACCACACCTGTAATTTTTCCAAAAAGTGAGGAAAATCAATCTACCACACCTGTCATTCATAAAAAATGTGGAAACGCGCCCGGGTCACTTCATCAAGGCCCCCAATTCTATCTTTAAAGATGATCCAAAAATAAGCTCTGAGAACAGAATCTGAGAGGGGGGGGGGGGAGAGAGAGTTTTTGCTCTATTTCTTCCTTAATGTTGACACCACCACTCTTCCAGCACTTTATTCTTACTACAAATGACCGAACACACCTACCTGACACTATAATGAAGAAAAAAAATTTTCATCCCTACCTGGCCAAAATTGAAGAAATCTCACAGTGCCGGCACTGTTCAAAATCACTCAAAATCACCAAAAATCGACCCGTCTCCGATTTTTCCAAAAAGTGAGGAAAATCAATCTACCACACCTGTCATTCATAAAAAATGTGGAAACGCGCCCGGGTCACTTCATCAAGGCCCCCAATTCTAGCTTTAAAGATGATCCAAAAATAAGCTCTGAGAACAGAATCTGAGAGGGGGGGGGAGAGAGAGTTTTTGCTCTATTTCTTCCTTAATGTTGACACCACCACTCTTCCAGCACTTTATTCTTACTACAAATGACCGAACACACCTACCTGACACTATAATGAAGAAAAAAAATTTTCATCCCTACCTGGCCAAAATTGAAGAAATCTCACAGTGCCGGCACTGTTCAAAATCACTCAAAATCACCAAAAATCGACCCGTCTCCGATTTTTCCAAAAAGTGAGGAAAATCAATCTACCACACCTGTCATTCATAAAAAATGTGGAAACGCGCCCGGGTCACTTCATCAAGGCCCCCAATTCTAGCTTTAAAGATGATCCAAAAATAAGCTCTGAGAACAGAATCTGAGAGGGGGGGGGGAGAGAGAGTTTTTGCTCTATTTCTTCTGTAATGTTGACACCACCACTCTTCCAGCACTTTATTCTTACTACAAATGACCGAACACACCTACCTGACACTATAATGAAGAAAAAAAATTTTCATCCCTACCTGGCCAAAATTGAAGAAATCTCACAGTGCCGGCACTGTTCAAAATCACTCAAAATCACCAAAAATCAATCTACCACACCTGTCATTTTTCCAAAAAGTGAGGAAAATCAATCTACCACACCTGTCATTCATAAAAAATGTGGAAACGCGCCCGGGTCACTTCATCAAGGCCCCCAATTCTAGCTTTAAAGATGATCCAAAAATAAGCTCTGAGAACAGAATCTGAGAGGGGGGGGGGGAGTGAGAGTTTTTGCTCTATTTCTTCCTTAATGTTGACACCACCACTCTTCCAGCACTTTATTCTTACTACAAATGACCGAACACACCTACCTGACACTATAATGAAGAAAAAAAATTTTCATCCCTACCTGGCCAAAATTGAAGAAATCTCACAGTGCCGGCACTGTTCAAAATCACTCAAAATCACCAAAAATCGACCCGTCTCCGATTTTTCCAAAAAGTGAGGAAAATCAATCTACCACACCTGTCATTCATAAAAAATGTGGAAACGTGCCCGGGTCACTTCATCAAGGCCCCCAATTCTAGCTTTAAAGATGATCCAAAAATAAGCTCTGAGAACAGAATCTGAGAGGGGGGGGGAGAGAGAGTTTTTGCTCTATTTCTTCCTTAATGTTGACACCACCACTCTTCCAGCACTTTATTCTTACTACAAATGACCGAACACACCTACCTGACACTATAATGAAGAAAAAAATTTTCATCCCTACCTGGCCAAAATTGAAGAAATCTCACAGTGCCGGCACTGTTCAAAATCACTCAAAATCACCAAAAATCGACCCGTCTCCGATTTTTCCAAAAAGTGAGGAAAATCAATCTACCACACCTGTCATTCATAAAAAATGTGGAAACGCGCCCGGGTCACTTCATCAAGGCCCCCAATTCTAGCTTTAAAGATGATCCAAAAATAAGCTCTGAGAACAGAATCTGAGAGGGGGGGGGAGAGAGAGTTTTTGCTCTATTTCTTCCTTAATGTTGACACCACCACTCTTCCAGCACTTTATTCTTACTACAAATGACCGAACACACCTACCTGACACTATAATGAAGAAAAAAAATTTTCATCCCTACCTGGCCAAAATTGAAGAAATCTCACAGTGCCGGCACTGTTCAAAATCACTCAAAATCACCAAAAATCGACCCGTCTCTGATTTTTCCAAAAAGGGACGAACATCAATCTACCACACCTGTCATTCATAAAAAATGTGGAAACGCGCCCGGGTCACTTCATCAAGGCCCCCAATTCTAGCTTTAAAGATGATCCAAAAATAAGCTCTGAGAACAGAATCTGAGAGGGGGGGGGGAAGAGAGAGTTTTTGCTCTATTTCTTCCTTAATGTTGACACCACCACTCTTCCAGCACTTTATTCTTACTACAAATGACCGAACACACCTACCTGACACTATAATGAAGAAAAAAAATTTTCATCCCTACCTGGCCAAAATTTAAGAAATCTCACAGTGCCGGCACTGTTCAAAATCACTCAAAATCACCAAAAATCGACCCGTCTCCGATTTTTCCAAAAAGTGACGAAAATCAATCTACCACACCTGTCATTCATAAAAAATGTGACAACGCGCCCGGGTCACTTCATCAAGGCCCCCAATTCTAGCTTTAAAGATGATCCAAAAATAAGCTCTGAGAACAGAATCTGAGAGGGGGGGGGGAGAGACAGAGCTTTTGCTCTATTTCTTCCTTAATGTTGACACCACCACTCTTCCAGCACTTTATTCTTACTACAAATGACCGAACACACCTACCTGACACTATAATGAAGAAAAAAAAATTTTCATTACTACCTGGCCAAAATTGAAGAAATCTCACAGTGCCGGCACTGTTCAAAATCACTCAAAATCACCAAAAATCGACCCGTCTCCGATTTTTCCAAAAAGTGACAAACATCAATCTACCACACCTGTCATTCATAAAAAATGTGGAAACGCGCCCGGGTCACTTCATCAAGGCCCCCAATTCTAGCTTTAAAGATGATCCAAAAATAAGCTCTGAGAACAGAATCTGAGAGGGGGGGGAGAGACAGAGTTTTTGCTCTATTTCTTCCTTAATGTTGACACCACCACTCTTCCAGCACTTTATTCTTACTACAAATGACCGAACACACCTACCTGACACTATAATGAAGAAAAAAAATTTTCATCCCTACCTGGCCAAAATTGAAGAAATCTCACAGTGCCGGCACTCTTCAAAATCACTCAAAATCACCAAAAATCGACCCGTCTCCGATTTTTCCAAAAAGTGACGAAAATCAATCTACCACACCTGTCATTCATAAAAAATGTGGAAACGCGCCAGGGTCACTTCATCAAGGCCCCCAATTCTAGCTTTAAAGATGATCCAAAAATAAGCTCTGAGAACAGAATCTGAGAGGGGGGTGGAAGGACAGAGTTTTTGCTCTATTTCTTCCTTAATGTTGATACCACCACTCTTCCAGCACTTTATTCTTACTACAAATGACCGAACACACATACCTGACACTATAATGAAGAAAAAAAATTTTCATCCCTACCTGGCCAAAATTGAAGAAATCTCACAGTGCCGGCACTGTTCAAAATCACTCAAAATCACCAAAAATCGACCCGTCTCCGATTTTTCCAAAAAGTGACGAAAATCAATCTACCACACCTGTCATTCATAAAAAATGTGGAAACGCGCCCGGGTCACTTCATCAAGGCCCCCAATTCTAGCTTTAAAGATGATCCAAAAATAAGCTCTGAGAACAGAATCTGAGAGGGGGGGGGGGGAGAGACAGAGTTTTTGCTCTATTTCTTCCTTAATGTTGACACCACCACTCTTCCAGCACTTTATTCTTACTACAAATGACCGAACACACCTACCTGACACTATAATGAAGAAAAAAAATTTTCATCCCTACCTGGCCAAAATTGAAGAAATCTCACAGTGCCGGCACTGTTCAAAATCACTCAAAATCACCAAAAATCGACCCGTCTCCGATTTTTCCAAAAAGTGACGAAAATCAATCTACCACACCTGTCATTCATAAAAAATGTGGAAACGCGCCCGGGTCACTTCATCAAGGCCCCCAATTCTAGCTTTAAAGATGATCCAAAAATAAGCTCTGAGAACAGAATCTGAGAGGGGGGGGAGAGACAGAGTTTTTGCTCTATTTCTTCCTTAATGTTGACACCACCACTCTTCCAGCACTTTATTCTTACTACAAATGACCGAACACACCTACCTGACACTATAATGAAGAAAAAAAATTTTCATCCCTACCTGGCCAAAATTGAAGAAATCTCACAGTGCCGGCACTGTTCAAAATCACTCAAAATCACCAAAAATCGACCCGTCTCCGATTTTTCCAAAAAGTGACGAAAATCAATCTACCACACCTGTCATTCATAAAAAATGTGGAAACGCGCCCGGGTCACTTCATCAAGGCCCCCAATTCTAGCTTTAAAGATGATCCAAAAATAAGCTCTGAGAACAGAATCTGAGAGGGGGGGGGGGAGAGACAGAGTTTTTGCTCTATTTCTTCCTTAATGTTGACACCACCACTCTTCCAGCACTTTATTCTTACTACAAATGACCGAACACACCTACCTGACACTATAATGAAGAAAAAAAATTTTCATCCCTACCTGGCCAAAATTGAAGAAATCTCACAGTGCCGGCACTGTTCAAAATCACTCAAAATCACCAAAAATCAACCCGTCTCCGATTTTTCCAAAAAGTGACGAAAATCAATCTACCACACCTGTCATTCATAAAAAATGTGGAAACGCGCCCGGGTCACTTCATCAAGGCCCCCAATTCTAGCTTTAAAGATGATCCAAAAATAAGCTCTGAGAACAGAATCTGAGAGGGGGGGGGGAGAGACAGTGTTTTTGCTCTATTTCTTCCTTAATGTTGACACCACCACTCTTCCAGCACTTTATTCTTACTACAAATGACCGAACACACCTACGTGACACTATAATGAAGAAAAAAAATTTTCATCCCTACCTGGCCAAAATTGAAGAAATCTCACAGTGCCGGCACTGTTCAAAATCACTCAAAATCACCAAAAATCGACCCGTCTCCGATTTTTCCAAAAAGTGACGAAAATCAATCTACCACACCTGTCATTCATAAAAAATGTGGAAACGCGCCCGGGTCACTTCATCAAGGCCCCCAATTCTAGCTTTAAAGATGATCCAAAAATAAGCTCTGAGAACAGAATCTGAGAGGGGGGGGGAGAGACAGAGTTTTTGCTCTATTTCTTCCTTAATGTTGACACCACCACTCTTCCAGCACTTTATTCTTACTACAAATGACCGAACACACCTACCTGACACTATAATGAAGAAAAAAAATTTTCATCCCTACCTGGCCAAAATTGAAGAAATCTCACAGTGCCGGCACTGTTCAAAATCACTCAAAATCACCAAAAATCGACCCGTCTCCGATTTTTCCAAAAAGTGACGAAAATCAATCTACCACACCTGTCATTCATAAAAAATGTGGAAACGCGCCCGGGTCACTTCATCAAGGCCCCCAATTCTAGCTTTAAAGATGATCCAAAAATAAGCTCTGAGAACAGAATCTGAGAGGGGGGGGGAGAGACAGAGTTTTTGCTCTATTTCTTCCTTAATGTTGACACCACCACTCTTCCAGCACTTTATTCTTACTACAAATGACCGAACACACCTACCTGACACTATAATGAAGAAAAAAATTTTCATCCCTACCTGGCCAAAATTGAAGAAATCTCACAGTGCCGGCACTATTCAAAATCACTCAAAATCACCAAAAATCGACCCGTCTCCGATTTATCCAAAAAGTGACGAAAATCAATCTACCACACCTGTCATTCATAAAAAATGTGGAAACGCGCCCGGGTCACTTCATCAAGGCCCCCAATTCTAGCTTTAAAGATGATCCAAAAATAAGCTCTGAGAACAGAATCTGAGAGGGGGGGGGAGAGACAGAGTTTTTGCTCTATTTCTTCCTTAATGTTGACACCACCACTCTTCCAGCACTTTATTCTTACTACAAATGACCGAACACACCTACCTGACACTATAATGAAGAAAAAAAATTTTCATCCCTACCTGGCCAAAATTGAAGAAATCTCACAGTGCCGGCACTGTTCAAAATCACTCAAAATCACCAAAAATCGACCCGTCTCCGATTTTTCCAAAAAGTGACGAAAATCAATCTACCACACCTGTCATTCATAAAAAATGTGGAAACGCGCCCGGGTCACTTCATCAAGGCCCCCAATTCTAGCTTTAAAGATGATCCAAAAATAAGCTCTGAGAACAGAATCTGAGAGGGGGGGGAGAGACAGAGTTTTTGCTCTATTTCTTCCTTAATGTTGACACCACCACTCTTCCAGCACTTTATTCTTACTACAAATGACCGAACACACCTACCTGACACTATAATGAAGAAAAAAAATTTTCATCCCTACTTGGCCAAAATTGAAGAAATCTCACAGTGCCGGCACTGTTCAAAATCACTCAAAATCACCAAAAATCCGATTTTTCCAAAAAGTGACGAAAATCAATCTACCACACCTGTCATTCATAAAAAATGTGGAAACGCGCCCGGGTCACTTCATCAAGGCCCCCAATTCTAGCTTTAAAGATGATCCAAAAATAAGCTCTGAGAACAGAATCTGAGAGGGGGGGAGAGACAGAGTTTTTGCTCTATTTCTTCCTTAATGTTGACACCACCACTCTTCCAGCACTTTATTCTTACTACAAATGACCGAACACACCTACCTGACACTATAATGAAGAAAAAAAATTTTCATCCCTACCTGGCCAAAATTGAAGAAATCTCACAGTGCCGGCACTGTTCAAAATCACTCAAAATCACCAAAAATCGACCCGTCTCCGATTTTTCCAAAAAGTGACGAAAATCAATCTACCACACCTGTCATTCATAAAAAATGTGGAAACGCGCCCGGGTCACTTCATCAAGGCCCCCAATTCTAGCTTTAAAGATGATCCAAAAATAAGCTCTGAGAACAGAATCTGAGAGGGGGGGGAGAGACAGAGTTTTTGCTCTATTTCTTCCTTAATGTTGACACCACCACTCTTCCAGCACTTTATTCTTACTACAAATGACCGAACACACCTACCTGACACTATAATGAAGAAAAAAAATTTTCATCCCTACCTGGCCAAAATTGAAGAAATCTCACAGTGCCGGCACTGTTCAAAATCACTCAAAATCACCAAAAATCGACCCGTCTCCGATTTTTCCAAAAGTGACGAAAATCAATCTACCACACCTGTCATTCATAAAAAATGTGGAAACGCGCCCGGGTCACTTCATCAAGGCCCCCAATTCTAGCTTTAAAGATGATCCAAAAATAAGCTCTGAGAACAGAATCTGAGGGGGGGGGGGGAAGAGAGAGTTTTTGCTCTATTTCTTCCTTAATGTTGACACCACCACTCTTCCAGCACTTTATTCTTACTACAAATGACCGAACACACCTACCTGACACTATAATGAAGAAAAAAAATTTTCATCCCTACCTGGCCAAAATTTAAGAAATCTCACAGTGCCGGCACTGTTCAAAATCACTCAAAATCACCAAAAATCGACCCGTCTCCGATTTTTCCAAAAAGTGACGAAAATCAATCTACCACACCTGTCATTCATAAAAAATGTGGAAACGCGCCCGGGTCACTTCATCAAGGCCCCCAATTCTAGCTTTAAAGATGATCCAAAAATAAGCTCTGAGAACAGAATCTGAGAGGGGGGGGGGGGAGAGAGAGTTTTTGCTCTATTTCTTCCTTAATGTTGACACCACCACTCTTCCAGCACTTTATTCTTACTACAAATGACCGAACACACCTACCTGACACTATAATGAAGAAAAAAAATTTTCATCCCTACCTGGCCAAAATTGAAGAAATCTCACAGTGCCGGCACTGTTCAAAATCACTCAAAATCACCAAAAATGGACCCGTCTCCGATTTTTCCAAAAAGTGACGAAAATCAATCTACCACACCTGTCATTCATAAAAAATGTGGAAACGCGCCCGGGTCACTTCATCAAGGCCCCCAATTCTAGCTTTAAAGATGATCCAAAAATAAGCTCTGAGAACAGAATCTGAGAGGGGGGGGGAGAGAGAGTTTTTGCTCTATTTCTTCCTTAATGTTGACACCACCACTCTTCCAGCACTTTATTCTTACTACAAATGACCGAACACACCTACCTGACACTATAATGAAGAAAAAAAATTTTCATCCCTACCTGGCCAAAATTGAAGAAATCTCACAGTGCCGGCACTGTTCAAAATCACTCAAAATCACCAAAAATGGACCCGTCTCCGATTTTTCCAAAAAGTGACGAAAATCAATCTACCACACCTGTCATTCATAAAAAATGTGACAACGCGCCCGGGTCACTTCATCAAGGCCCCCAATTCTAGCTTTAAAGATGATCCAAAAATAAGCTCTGAGAACAGAATCTGAGAGGGGGGGGGGGAGAGACAGAGTTTTTGCTCTATTTCTTCCTTAATGTTGACACCACCACTCTTCCAGCACTTTATTCTTACTACAAATGACCGAACACACCTACCTGACACTATAATGAAGAAAAAAAATTTTCATCCCTACCTGGCCAAAATTGAAGAAATCTCACAGTGCCGGCACTGTTCAAAATCACTCAAAATCACCAAAAATCAACCCGTCTCCGATTTTTCCAAAAAGTGACGAAAATCAATCTACCACACCTGTCATTCATAAAAAATGTGGAAACGCGCCCGGGTCACTTCATCAAGGCCCCCAATTCTAGCTTTAAAGATGATCCAAAAATAAGCTCTGAGAACAGAATCTGAGAGGGGGGGGGGAGAGACAGTGTTTTTGCTCTATTTCTTCCTTAATGTTGACACCACCACTCTTCCAGCACTTTATTCTTACTACAAATGACCGAACACACCTACGTGACACTATAATGAAGAAAAAAAATTTTCATCCCTACCTGGCCAAAATTGAAGAAATCTCACAGTGCCGGCACTGTTCAAAATCACTCAAAATCACCAAAAATCGACCCGTCTCCGATTTTTCCAAAAAGTGACGAAAATCAATCTACCACACCTGTCATTCATAAAAAATGTGGAAACGCGCCCGGGTCACTTCATCAAGGCCCCCAATTCTAGCTTTAAAGATGATCCAAAAATAAGCTCTGAGAACAGAATCTGAGAGGGGGGGGAGAGACAGAGTTTTTGCTCTATTTCTTCCTTAATGTTGACACCACCACTCTTCCAGCACTTTATTCTTACTACAAATGACCGAACACACCTACCTGACACTATAATGAAGAAAAAAAATTTTCATCCCTACCTGGCCAAAATTGAAGAAATCTCACAGTGCCGGCACTGTTCAAAATCACTCAAAATCACCAAAAATCGACCCGTCTCCGATTTTTCCAAAAAGTGACGAAAATCAATCTACCACACCTGTCATTCATAAAAAATGTGGAAACGCGCCCGGGTCACTTCATCAAGGCCCCCAATTCTAGCTTTAAAGATGATCCAAAAATAAGCTCTGAGAACAGAATCTGAGAGGGGGGGGGAGAGACAGAGTTTTTGCTCTATTTCTTCCTTAATGTTGACACCACCACTCTTCCAGCACTTTATTCTTACTACAAATGACCGAACACACCTACCTGACACTATAATGAAGAAAAAAATTTTCATCCCTACCTGGCCAAAATTGAAGAAATCTCACAGTGCCGGCACTATTCAAAATCACTCAAAATCACCAAAAATCGACCCGTCTCCGATTTATCCAAAAAGTGACGAAAATCAATCTACCACACCTGTCATTCATAAAAAATGTGGAAACGCGCCCGGGTCACTTCATCAAGGCCCCCAATTCTAGCTTTAAAGATGATCCAAAAATAAGCTCTGAGAACAGAATCTGAGAGGGGGGGGAGAGACAGAGTTTTTGCTCTATTTCTTCCTTAATGTTGACACCACCACTCTTCCAGCACTTTATTCTTACTACAAATGACCGAACACACCTACCTGACACTATAATGAAGAAAAAAAATTTTCATCCCTACCTGGCCAAAATTGAAGAAATCTCACAGTGCCGGCACTGTTCAAAATCACTCAAAATCACCAAAAATCGACCCGTCTCCGATTTTTCCAAAAAGTGACGAAAATCAATCTACCACACCTGTCATTCATAAAAAATGTGGAAACGCGCCCGGGTCACTTCATCAAGGCCCCCAATTCTAGCTTTAAAGATGATCCAAAAATAAGCTCTGAGAACAGAATCTGAGAGGGGGGGGAGAGACAGAGTTTTTGCTCTATTTCTTCCTTAATGTTGACACCACCACTCTTCCAGCACTTTATTCTTACTACAAATGACCGAACACACCTACCTGACACTATAATGAAGAAAAAAAATTTTCATCCCTACTTGGCCAAAATTGAAGAAATCTCACAGTGCCGGCACTGTTCAAAATCACTCAAAATCACCAAAAATCCGATTTTTCCAAAAAGTGACGAAAATCAATCTACCACACCTGTCATTCATAAAAAATGTGGAAACGCGCCCGGGTCACTTCATCAAGGCCCCCAATTCTAGCTTTAAAGATGATCCAAAAATAAGCTCTGAGAACAGAATCTGAGAGGGGGGGAGAGACAGAGTTTTTGCTCTATTTCTTCCTTAATGTTGACACCACCACTCTTCCAGCACTTTATTCTTACTACAAATGACCGAACACACCTACCTGACACTATAATGAAGAAAAAAAATTTTCATCCCTACCTGGCCAAAATTGAAGAAATCTCACAGTGCCGGCACTGTTCAAAATCACTCAAAATCACCAAAAATCGACCCGTCTCCGATTTTTCCAAAAAGTGACGAAAATCAATCTACCACACCTGTCATTCATAAAAAATGTGGAAACGCGCCCGGGTCACTTCATCAAGGCCCCCAATTCTAGCTTTAAAGATGATCCAAAAATAAGCTCTGAGAACAGAATCTGAGAGGGGGGGGAGAGACAGAGTTTTTGCTCTATTTCTTCCTTAATGTTGACACCACCACTCTTCCAGCACTTTATTCTTACTACAAATGACCGAACACACCTACCTGACACTATAATGAAGAAAAAAAATTTTCATCCCTACCTGGCCAAAATTGAAGAAATCTCACAGTGCCGGCACTGTTCAAAATCACTCAAAATCACCAAAAATCGACCCGTCTCCGATTTTTCCAAAAGTGACGAAAATCAATCTACCACACCTGTCATTCATAAAAAATGTGGAAACGCGCCCGGGTCACTTCATCAAGGCCCCCAATTCTAGCTTTAAAGATGATCCAAAAATAAGCTCTGAGAACAGAATCTGAGGGGGGGGGGGGAAGAGAGAGTTTTTGCTCTATTTCTTCCTTAATGTTGACACCACCACTCTTCCAGCACTTTATTCTTACTACAAATGACCGAACACACCTACCTGACACTATAATGAAGAAAAAAAATTTTCATCCCTACCTGGCCAAAATTTAAGAAATCTCACAGTGCCGGCACTGTTCAAAATCACTCAAAATCACCAAAAATCGACCCGTCTCCGATTTTTCCAAAAAGTGACGAAAATCAATCTACCACACCTGTCATTCATAAAAAATGTGGAAACGCGCCCGGGTCACTTCATCAAGGCCCCCAATTCTAGCTTTAAAGATGATCCAAAAATAAGCTCTGAGAACAGAATCTGAGAGGGGGGGGGAAGAGAGAGTTTTTGCTCTATTTCTTCCTTAATGTTGACACCACCACTCTTCCAGCACTTTATTCTTACTACAAATGACCGAACACACCTACCTGACACTATAATGAAGAAAAAAAATTTTCATCCCTACCTGGCCAAAATTGAAGAAATCTCACAGTGCCGGCACTGTTCAAAATCACTCAAAATCACCAAAAATGGACCCGTCTCCGATTTTTCCAAAAAGTGACGAAAATCAATCTACCACACCTGTCATTCATAAAAAATGTGGAAACGCGCCCGGGTCACTTCATCAAGGCCCCCAATTCTAGCTTTAAAGATGATCCAAAAATAAGCTCTGAGAACAGAATCTGAGAGGGGGGGGGAGAGAGAGTTTTTGCTCTATTTCTTCCTTAATGTTGACACCACCACTCTTCCAGCACTTTATTCTTACTACAAATGACCGAACACACCTACCTGACACTATAATGAAGAAAAAAAATTTTCATCCCTACCTGGCCAAAATTGAAGAAATCTCACAGTGCCGGCACTGTTCAAAATCACTCAAAATCACCAAAAATGGACCCGTCTCCGATTTTTCCAAAAAGTGACGAAAATCAATCTACCACACCTGTCATTCATAAAAAATGTGACAACGCGCCCGGGTCACTTCATCAAGGCCCCCAATTCTAGCTTTAAAGATGATCCAAAAATAAGCTCTGAGAACAGAATATGAGAGGGGGGGGAGAGACAGAGTTTTTGCTCTATTTCTTCCTTAATGTTGACACCACCACTCTTCCAGCACTTTATTCTTACTACAAATGACCGAACACACCTACCTGACACTATAATGAAGAAAAAAAATTTTCATTACTACCTGGCCAAAATTGAAGAAATCTCACAGTGCCGGCACTGTTCAAAATCACTCAAAATCACCAAAAATCGACCCGTCTCCGATTTTTCCAAAAAGTGATGAACATCAATCTACCACACCTGTCATTCATAAAAAATGTGGAAACGCGCCCGGGTCACTTCATCAAGGCCCCCAATTCTAGCTTTAAAGATGATCCAAAAATAAGCTCTGAGAACAGAATCTGAGAGGGGGGGGAGAGACAGAGTTTTTGCTCTATTTCTTCCTTAATGTTGACACCACCACTCTTCCAGCACTTTATTCTTACTACAAATGACCGAACACACCTACCTGACACTATAATGAAGAAAAAAATTTTCATCCCTACCTGGCCAAAATTGAAGAAATCTCACAGTGCCGGCACTGTTCAAAATCACTCAAAATCACCAAAAATCGACCCGTCTCCGATTTTTCCAAAAAGTTACGAAAATCAATCTACCACACCTGTCATTCATAAAAAATGTGGAAACGCGCCCGGGTCACTTCATCAAGGCCCCCAATTCTAGCTTTAAAGATGATCCAAAAATAAGCTCTGAGAACAGAATCTTAGAGGGGGGGGGGAGAGACAGAGTTTTTGCTCTATTTCTTCCTTAATGTTGACACCACCACTCTTCCAGCACTTTATTCTTACTACAAATGACCGAACACACATACCTGACACTATAATGAAGAAAAAAAATTTTCATCCCTACCTGGCCAAAATTGAAGAAATCTCACAGTGCCGGCACTGTTCAAAATCACTCAAAATCACCAAAAATGGACCCGTCTCCGATTTTTCCAAAAAGTGACGAAAATCAATCTACCACACCTGTCATTCATAAAAAATGTGGAAACGCGCCCGGGTCACTTCATCAAGGCCCCCAATTCTAGCTTTAAAGATGATCCAAAAATAAGCTCTGAGAACAGAATCTGAGAGGGGGGGGGAGAGAGAGTTTTTGCTCTATTTCTTCCTTAATGTTGACACCACCACTCTTCCAGCACTTTATTCTTACTACAAATGACCGAACACACCTACCTGACACTATAATGAAGAAAAAAAATTTTCATCCCTACCTGGCCAAAATTGAAGAAATCTCACAGTGCCGGCACTGTTCAAAATCACTCAAAATCACCAAAAATCGACCCGTCTCCGATTTTTCCAAAAAGTGACGAAAATCAATCTACCACACCTGTCATTCATAAAAAATGTGACAACGCGCCCGGGTCACTTCATCAAGGCCCCCAATTCTAGCTTTAAAGATGATCCAAAAATAAGCTCTGAGAACAGAATCTGAGAGGGGGGGGGGGGGAGAGACAGAGTTTTTGCTCTATTTCTTCCTTAATGTTGACACCACCACTCTTCCAGCACTTTATTCTTACTACAAATGACCGAACACACATACCTGACACTATAATGAAGAAAAAAAATTTTCATCCCTACCTGGCCAAAATTGAAGAAATCTCACAGTGCCGGCACTGTTCAAAATCACTCAAAATCACCAAAAATCGACCCGTCTCCGATTTTTCCAAAAAGTGACGAAAATCAATCTACCACACCTGTCATTCATAAAAAATGTGGAAACGCGCCCGGGTCACTTCATCAAGGCCCCCAATTCTAGCTTTAAAGATGATCCAAAAATAAGCTCTGAGAACAGAATCTGAGAGGGGGGGGGAGAGAGAGTTTTTGCTCTATTTCTTCCTTAATGTTGACACCACCACTCTTCCAGCACTTTATTCTTACTACAAATGACCGAACACACCTACCTGACACTATAATGAAGAAAAAAATTTTCATCCCTACCTGGCCAAAATTGAAGAAATCTCACAGTGCCGGCACTGTTCAAAATCACTCAAAATCACCAAAAATGGACCCGTCTCCGATTTTTCCAAAAAGTGACGAAAATCAATCTACCACACCTGTCATTCATAAAAAATGTGGAAACGCGCCCGGGTCACTTCATCAAGGCCCCCAATTCTAGCTTTAAAGATGATCCAAAAATAAGCTCTGAGAACAGAATCTGAGGGGGGGGGGAGAGAGAGTTTTTGCTCTATTTCTTCCTTAATGTTGACACCACCACTCTTCCAGCACTTTATTCTTACTACAAATGACCGAACACACCTACCTGACACTATAATGAAGAAAAAAAATTTTCATCCCTACCTGGCCAAAATTGAAGAAATCTCACAGTGCCGGCACTGTTCAAAATCACTCAAAATCACCAAAAATCGACCCGTCTCCGATTTTTCCAAAAAGTGACGAAAATCAATCTACCACACCTGTCATTCATAAAAAATGTGGAAACGCGCCCGGGTCACTTCATCAAGGCCCCCAATTCTAGCTTTAAAGATGATCCAAAAATAAGCTCTGAGAACAGAATCTGAGAGGGGGGGGGAGAGAGAGTTTTTGCTCTATTTCTTCCTTAATGTTGACACCACCACTCTTCCAGCACTTTATTCTTACTACAAATGACCGAACACACCTACCTGACACTATAATGAAGAAAAAAAATTTTCATCCCTACCTGGCCAAAATTGAAGAAATCTCACAGTGCCGGCACTGTTCAAAATCACTCAAAATCACCAAAAATCGACCCGTCTCCGATTTTTCCAAAAAGTGACGAAAATCAATCTACCACACCTGTCATTCATAAAAAATGTGGAAACGCGCCCGGGTCACTTCATCAAGGCCCCCAATTCTAGCTTTAAAGATGATCCAAAAATAAGCTCTGAGAACAGAATCTGAGAGGGGGGGGAGAGACAGAGTTTTTGCTCTATTTCTTCCTTAATGTTGACACCACCACTCTTCCAGCACTTTATTCTTACTACAAATGACCGAACACACCTACCTGACACTATAATGAAGAAAAAAAATTTTCATCCCTACCTGGCCAAAATTGAAGAAATCTCACAGTGCCGGCACTGTTCAAAATCACTCAAAATCACCAAAAATCGACCCGTCTCCGATTTTTCCAAAAAGTGACGAAAATCAATCTACCACACCTGTCATTCATAAAAAATGTGGAAACGCGCCCGGGTCACTTCATCAAGGCCCCCAATTCTAGCTTTAAAGATGATCCAAAAATAAGCTCTGAGAACAGAATCTGAGAGGGGGGGGGAAGAGAGAGTTTTTGCTCTATTTCTTCCTTAATGTTGACACCACCACTCTTCCAGCACTTTATTCTTACTACAAATGACCGAACACACCTACCTGACACTATAATGAAGAAAAAAAATTTTCATCCCTACCTGGCCAAAATTGAAGAAATCTCACAGTGCCGGCACTGTTCAAAATCACTCAAAATCACCAAAAATCGACCCGTCTCCGATTTTTCCAAAAAGTGACGAAAATCAATCTACCACACCTGTCATTCATAAAAAATGTGGAAACGTGCCCGGGTCACTTCATCAAGGCCCCCAATTCTAGCTTTAAAGATGATCCAAAAATAAGCTCTGAGAACAGAATCTGAGAGGGGGGGGGGGAGAGAGAGTTTTTGCTCTATTTCTTCCTTAATGTTGACACCACCACTCTTCCAGCACTTTATTCTTACTACAAATGACCGAACACACCTACCTGACACTATAATGAAGAAAAAAAATTTTCATCCCTACCTGGCCAAAATTGAAGAAATCTCACAGTGCCGGCACTGTTCAAAATCACTCAAAATCACCAAAAATCGACCCGTCTCCGATTTTTCCAAAAAGTGACGAAAATCAATCTACCACACCTGTCATTCATAAAAAATGTGACAACGCGCCCGGGTCACTTCATCAAGGCCCCCAATTCTAGCTTTAAAGATGATCCAAAAATAAGCTCTGAGAACAGAATCTGAGAGGGGGGGGGGAGAGACAGAGTTTTTGCTCTATTTCTTCCTTAATGTTGACACCACCACTCTTCCAGCACTTTATTCTTACTACAAATGACCGAACACACCTACCTGACACTATAATGAAGAAAAAAAATTTTCATTACTACCTGGCCAAAATTGAAGAAATCTCACAGTGCCGGCACTGTTCAAAATCACTCAAAATCACCAAAAATCGACCCGTCTCCGATTTTTCCAAAAAGTGATGAACATCAATCTACCACACCTGTCATTCATAAAAAATGTGGAAACGCGCCCGGGTCACTTCATCAAGGCCCCCAATTCTAGCTTTAAAGATGATCCAAAAATAAGCTCTGAGAACAGAATCTGAGAGGGGGGGGAGAGACAGAGTTTTTGCTCTATTTCTTCCTTAATGTTGACACCACCACTCTTCCAGCACTTTATTCTTACTACAAATGACCGAACACACCTACCTGACACTATAATGAAGAAAAAAATTTTCATCCCTACCTGGCCAAAATTGAAGAAATCTCACAGTGCCGGCACTTTTCAAAATCACTCAAAATCACCAAAAATCGACCCGTCTCCGATTTTTCCAAAAAGTGACGAAAATCAATCTACCACACCTGTCATTCATAAAAAATGTGGAAACGCGCCCGGGTCACTTCATCAAGGCCCCCAATTCTAGCTTTAAAGATGATCCAAAAATAAGCTCTGAGAACAGAATCTGAGAGGGGGGGGGAGAGACAGAGTTTTTGCTCTATTTCTTCCTTAATGTTGACACCACCACTCTTCCAGCACTTTATTCTTACTACAAATGACCGAACACACCTACCTGACACTATAATGAAGAAAAAAAATTTTCATCCCTACCTGGCCAAAATTGAAGAAATCTCACAGTGCCGGCACTGTTCAAAATCACTCAAAATCACCAAAAATCGACCCGTCTCCGATTTTTCCAAAAAGTGACGAAAATCAATCTACCACACCTGTCATTCATAAAAAATGTGACAACGCGCCCGGGTCACTTCATCAAGGCCCCCAATTCTAGCTTTAAAGATGATCCAAAAATAAGCTCTGAGAACAGAATCTGAGAGGGGGGGGGAGAGACAGAGTTTTTGCTCTATTTCTTCCTTAATGTTGACACCACCACTCTTCCAGCACTTTATTCTTACTACAAATGACCGAACACACCTACCTGACACTATAATGAAGAAAAAAAATTTTCATTACTACCTGGCCAAAATTGAAGAAATCTCACAGTGCCGGCACTGTTCAAAATCACTCAAAATCACCAAAAATCGACCCGTCTCCGATTTTTCCAAAAAGTGATGAACATCAATCTACCACACCTGTCATTCATAAAAAATGTGGAAACGCGCCCGGGTCACTTCATCAAGGCCCCCAATTCTAGCTTTAAAGATGATCCAAAAATAAGCTCTGAGAACAGAATCTGAGAGGGGGGGGGAGACACAGAGTTTTTGCTCTATTTCTTCCTTAATGTTGACACCACCACTCTTCCAGCACTTTATTCTTACTACAAATGACCGAACACACCTACCTGACACTATAATGAAGAAAAAAAATTTTCATCCCTACCTGGCCAAAATTTAAGAAATCTCACAGTGCCGGCACTGTTCAAAATCACTCAAAATCACCAAAAATCGACCCGTCTCCGATTTTTCCAAAAAGTGACGAAAATCAATCTACCACACCTGTCATTCATAAAAAATGTGGAAACGCGCCCGGGTCACTTCATCAAGGCCCCCAATTCTAGCTTTAAAGATGATCCAAAAATAAGCTCTGAGAACAGAATCTGAGAGGGGGGGGGGGGGAAGAGAGAGTTTTTGCTCTATTTCTTCCTTAATGTTGACACCACCACTCTTCCAGCACTTTATTCTTACTACAAATGACCGAACACACCTACCTGACACTATAATGAAGAAAAAAAATTTTCATCCCTACCTGGCCAAAATTGAAGAAATCTCACAGTGCCGGCACTGTTCAAAATCACTCAAAATCACCAAAAATTGACCCGTCTCCGATTTTTCCAAAAAGTGACGAAAATCAATCTACCACACCTGTCATTCATAAAAAATGTGGAAACGTGCCCGGGTCACTTCATCAAGGCCCCCAATTCTAGCTTTAAAGATGATCCAAAAATAAGCTCTGAGAACAGAATCTGAGAGGGGGGGGGAGAGACAGAGTTTTTGCTCTATTTCTTCCTTAATGTTGACACCACCACTCTTCCAGCACTTTATTCTTACTACAAATGACCGAACACACCTACCTGACACTATAATGAAGAAAAAAAATTTTCATCCCTACCTGGCCAAAATTGAAGAAATCTCACAGTGCCGGCACTGTTCAAAATCACTCAAAATCACCAAAAATGGACCCGTCTCCGATTTTTCCAAAAAGTGACGAAAATCAATCTACCACACCTGTCATTCATAAAAAATGTGGAAACGTGCCCGGGTCACTTCATCAAGGCCCCCAATTCTAGCTTTAAAGATGATCCAAAAATAAGCTCTGAGAACAGAATCTGAGAGGGGGGGGGGGAGAGAGAGTTTTTGCTCTATTTCTTCCTTAATGTTGACACCACCACTCTTCCAGCACTTTATTCTTACTACAAATGACCGAACACACCTACCTGACACTATAATGAAGAAAAAAAATTTCATCCCTACCTGGCCAAAATTGAAGAAATCTCACAGTGCCGGCACTGTTCAAAATCACTCAAAATCACCAAAAATGGACCCGTCTCCGATTTTTCCAAAAAGTGAGGAAAATCAATCTACCACACCTGTCATTCATAAAAAATGTGGAAACGCGCCCGGGTCACTTCATCAAGGCCCCCAATTCTAGCTTTAAAGATGATCCAAAAATAAGCTCTGAGAACAGAATCTGAGAGGGGGGGGGGAGAGAGAGTTTTTGCTCTATTTCTTCCTTAATGTTGACACCACCACTCTTCCAGCACTTTATTCTTACTACAAATGACCGAACACACCTACCTGACACTATAATGAAGAAAAAAAATTTTCATCCCTACCTGGCCAAAATTGAAGAAATCTCACAGTGGCGGCACTGTTCAAAATCACTCAAAATCACCAAAAATCGACCCGTCTCCGATTTTTCCAAAAAGTGACGAAAATCAATCTACCACACCTGTCATTCATAAAAATGTGACAACGCGCCCGGGTCACTTCATCAAGGCCCCCAATTCTAGCTTTAAAGATGATCCAAAAATAAGCTCTGAGAACAGAATCTGAGAGGGGGGGGGAGAGACAGAGTTTTTGCTCTATTTCTTCCTTAATGTTGACACCACCACTCTTCCAGCACTTTATTCTTACTACAAATGACCGAACACACCTACCTGACACTATAATGAAGAAAAAAAATTTTCATTACTACCTGGCCAAAATTGAAGAAATCTCACAGTGCCGGCACTGTTCAAAATCACTCAAAATCACCAAAAATCGACCCGTCTCCGATTTTTCCAAAAAGTGATGAACATCAATCTACCACACCTGTCATTCATAAAAAATGTGGAAACGCGCCCGGGTCACTTCATCAAGGCCCCCAATTCTAGCTTTAAAGATGATCCAAAAATAAGCTCTGAGAACAGAATCTGAGAGGGGGGGGAGAGACAGAGTTTTTGCTCTATTTCTTCCTTAATGTTGACACCACCACTCTTCCAGCACTTTATTCTTACTACAAATGACCGAACACACCTACCTGACACTATAATGAAGAAAAAAATTTTCATCCCTACCTGGCCAAAATTGAAGAAATCTCACAGTGCCGGCACTGTTCAAAATCACTCAAAATCACCAAAAATCGACCCGTCTCCGATTTTTCCAAAAAGTGACGAAAATCAATCTACCACACCTGTCATTCATAAAAAATGTGGAAACGCGCCCGGGTCACTTCATCAAGGCCCCCAATTCTAGCTTTAAAGATGATCCAAAAATAAGCTCTGAGAACAGAATCTGAGAGGGGGGGGAGAGACAGAGTTTTTGCTCTATTTCTTCCTTAATGTTGACACCACCACTCTTCCAGCACTTTATTCTTACTACAAATGACCGAACACACCTACCTGACACTATAATGAAGAAAAAAAATTTTCATCCCTACCTGGCCAAAATTGAAGAAATCTCACAGTGCCGGCACTGTTCAAAATCACTCAAAATCACCAAAAATCGACCCGTCTCCGATTTTTCCAAAAAGTGACGAAAATCAATCTACCACACCTGTCATTCATAAAAAATGTGGATACGCGCCCGAGTCACTTCATCAAGGCCCCCAATTCTAGCTTTAAAGATGATCCAAAAATAAGCTCTGAGAACAGAATCTGAGAGGGGGGGGGGAAGAGAGAGTTTTTGCTCTATTTCTTCCTTAATGTTGACACCACCACTCTTCCAGCACTTTATTCTTACTACAAATGACCGAACACACCTACCTGACACTATAATGAAGAAAAAAAATTTTCATCCCTACCTGGCCAAAATTGAAGAAATCTCACAGTGCCGGCACTGTTCAAAATCACTCAAAATCACCAAAAATCGACCCGTCTCCGATTTTTCCAAAAAGTGACGAAAATCAATCTACCACACCTGTCATTCATAAAAAATGTGGAAACGCGCCCGGGTCACTTCATCAAGGCCCCCAATTCTAGCTTTAAAGATGATCCAAAAATAAGCTCTGAGAACAGAATCTGAGAGGGGGGGGGGAGAGACAGAGTTTTTGCTCTATTTCTTCCTTAATGTTGACACCACCACTCTTCCAGCACTTTATTCTTACTACAAATGACCGAACACACCTACCTGACACTATAATGAAGAAAAAAAATTTTCATCCCTGCCTGGCCAAAATTGAAGAAATCTCACAGTGCCAGCACTGTTCAAAATCACTCAAAATCACCAAAAATCGACCCGTCTCCGATTTTTCCAAAAAGTGACGAAAATCAATCTACCACACCTGTCATTCATAAAAAATGTGGAAACGCGCCCGGGTCACTTCATCAAGGCCCCCAATTCTAGCTTTAAAGATGATCCAAAAATAAGCTCTGAGAACAGAATCTGAGAGGGGGGGGGGGGGAGAGACAGAGTTTTTGCTCTATTTCTTCCTTAATGTTGACACCACCACTCTTCCAGCACTTTATTCTTACTACAAATGACCGAACACACCTACCTGACACTATAATGAAGAAAAAAAATTTTCATCCCTACCTGGCCAAAATTGAAGAAATCTCACAGTGCCAGCACTGTTCAAAATCACTCAAAATCACCAAAAATCGACCCGTCTCCGATTTTTCCAAAAAGTGACGAAAATCAATCTACCACACCTGTCATTCATAAAAAATGTGGAAACGCGCCCGGGTCACTTCATCAAGGCCCCCAATTCTAGCTTTAAAGATGATCCAAAAATAAGCTCTGAGAACAGAATCTGAGAGGGGGGGGGGAGAGACAGAGTTTTTGCTCTATTTCTTCCTTAATGTTGACACCACCACTCTTCCAGCACTTTATTCTTACTACAAATGACCGAACACACCTACCTGACACTATAATGAAGAAAAAAAATTTTCATCCCTACCTGGCCAAAATTGAAGAAATCTCACAGTGCCGGCACTGTTCAAAATCACTCAAAATCACCAAAAATCGACCCGTCTCCGATTTTTCCAAAAAGTGACGAAAATCAATCTACCACACCTGTCATTCATAAAAAATGTGGAAACGCGCCCGGGTCACTTCATCAAGGCCCCCAATTCTAGCTTTAAAGATGATCCAAAAATAAGCTCTGAGAACAGAATCTGAGAGGGGGGGGGAGAGACAGAGTTTTTGCTCTATTTCTTCCTTAATGTTGACACCACCACTTTTCCAGCACTTTATTCTTACTACAAATGACCGAACACACCTACCTGACACTATAATGAAGAAAAAAAATTTTCATCCCTACCTGGCCAAAATTGAAGAAATCTCACAGTGCCGGCACTGTTCAAAATCACTCAAAATCACCAAAAATCGACCCGTCTCCGATTTTTCCAAAAAGTGACGAAAATCAATCTACCACACCTGTCATTCATAAAAAATGTGGAAACGCGCCCGGGTCACTTCATCAAGGCCCCCAATTCTAGCTTTAAAGATGATCCAAAAATAAGCTCTGAGAACAGAATCTGAGAGGGGGGGGGAGAGACAGAGTTTTTGCTCTATTTCTTCCTTAATGTTGACACCACCACTCTTCCAGCACTATATTCTTACTACAAATGACCGAACACACCTACCTGACACTATAATGAAGAAAAAAAATTTTCATCCCTACCTGGCCAAAATTGAAGAAATCTCACAGTGCCGGCACTGTTCAAAATCACTCAAAATCACCAAAAATCGACCCGTCTCCGATTTTTCCAAAAAGTGAGGAAAATCAATCTACCACACCTGTCATTCATAAAAAATGTGGAAACGCGCCCGGGTCACTTCATCAAGGCCCCCAATTCTAGCTTTAAAGATGATCCAAAAATAAGCTCTGAGAACAGAATCTGAGAGGGGGGGGGGAGAGACAGAGTTTTTGCTCTATTTCTTCCTTAATGTTGACACCACCACTCTTCCAGCACTTTATTCTTACTACAAATGACCGAACACACCTACCTGACACTATAATGAAGAAAAAAAAATTTCATCCCTACCTGGCCAAAATTGAAGAAATCTCACAGTGCCGGCACTGTTCAAAATCACTCAAAATCACCAAAAATCGACCCGTCTCCGATTTTTCCAAAAAGTGATGAAAATCAATCTACCACACCTGTCATTCATAAAAAATGTGGAAACGCGCCCGGGTCACTTCATCAAGGCCCCCAATTCTAGCTTTAAAGATGATCCAAAAATAAGCTCTGAGAACAGAATCTGAGAGGGGGGGGGAGAGACAGAGTTTTTGCTCTATTTCTTCCTTAATGTTGACACCACCACTCTTCCAAGACTTTATTCTTACTACAAATGACCGAACACACCTACCTGACACTATAATGAAGAAAAAAAATTTTCATCCCTACCTGGCCAAAATTGAAGAAATCTCACAGTGCCGGCACTGTTCAAAATCACTCAAAATCACCAAAAATCGACCCGTCTCCGATTTTTCCAAAAAGGGACGAAAATCAATCTACCACACCTGTCATTCATAAAAAATGTGGAAACGCGCCCGGGTCACTTCATCAAGGCCCCCAATTCTAGCTTTAAAGATGATCCAAAAATAAGCTCTGAGAACAGAATCTGAGAGGGGGGGGGGGAGAGACAGAGTTTTTGCTCTATTTCTTCCTTAATGTTGACACCACCACTCTTCCAGCACTTTATTCTTACTACAAATGACCGAACACACCTACCTGACACTATAATAAAGAAAAAAAATTTTCATCCCTACCTGGCCAAAATTGAAGAAATCTCACAGTGCCGGCACTGTTCAAAATCACTCAAAATCACCAAAAATCGACCCGTCTCCGATTTTTCCAAAAAGTGACGAAAATCAATCTACCACACCTGTCATTCATAAAAAATGTGGAAACGCGCCCGGGTCACTTCATCAAGGCCCCCAATTCTAACTTTAAAGATGATCCAAAAATAAGCTCTGAGAACAGAATCTGAGAGGGGGGGGGGGGGGGAGAGACAGAGTTTTTGCTCTATTTCTTCCTTAATGTTGACACCACCACTCTTCCAGCACTTTATTCTTACTACAATGACCGAACACACCTACCTGACACTATAATGAAGAAAAAAAATTTTCATCCCTACCTGGCCAAAATTGAAGAAATCTCACAGTGCCAGCACTGTTCAAAATCACTCAAAATCACCAAAAATCGACCCGTCTCCGATTTTTCCAAAAAGTGACGAAAATCAATCTACCACACCTGTCATTCATAAAAAATGTGGAAACGCGCCCGGGTCACTTCATCAAGGCCCCCAATTCTAGCTTTAAAGATGATCCAAAAATAAGCTCTGAGAACAGAATCTGAGAGGGGGGGGGGGGAGAGACAGAGTTTTTGCTCTATTTCTTCCTTAATGTTGACACCACCACTCTTCCAGCACTTTATTCTTACTACAAATGACCGAACACACCTACCTGACACTATAATGAAGAAAAAAAATTTTCATACCTACCTGGCCAAAATTGAAGAAATCTCACAGTGCCGGCACTGTTCAAAATCACTCAAAATCACCAAAAATCGACCCGTCTCCGATTTTTCCAAAAAGTAACGAAAATCAATCTACCACACCTGTCATTCATAAAAAATGTGGAAACGCGCCCGGGTCACTTCATCAAGGCCCCCAATTCTAACTTTAAAGATGATCCAAAAATTAGCTCTGAGAACAGAATCTGAGAGGGGGGGGGGGGAGAGACAGAGTTTTTGCTCTATTTCTTCCTTAATGTTGACACCACCACTCTTCCAGCACTTTATTCTTACTACAAATGACCGAACACACCTACCTGACACTATAATGAAGAAAAAAAATTTTCATCCCTCCCTGGCCAAAACTGAAGAAATCTCACAGTGCCGGCACTGTTCAAAATCACTCAAAATCACCAAAAATCGACCCGTCTCCGATTTTTCCAAAAAGTGACGAAAATCAATCTACCACACCTGTCATTCATAAAAAATGTGGAAACGCGCCCGGGTCACTTCATCAAGGCCCCCAATTCTAACTTTAAAGATGATCCAAAAATAAGCTCTGAGAACAGAATCTGAGAGGGTGGGGGGGAGAGACAGAGTTTTTGCTCTATTTCTTCCTTAATGTTGACACCACCACTCTTCCAGCACTTTATTCTTACTACAATGACCGAACACACCTACCTGACACTATAATGAAGAAAAAAAATTTTCATACCTACCTGGCCAAAATTGAAGAAATCTCACAGTGCCGGCACTGTTCAAAATCACTCAAAATCACCAAAAATCGACCCGTCTCCGATTTTTCCAAAAAGTGACGAAAATCAATCTACCACACCTGTCATTCATAAAAAATGTGGAAACGCGCCCGGGTCACTTCATCAAGGCCCCCAATTCTAGCTTTAAAGATGATCCAAAAATAAGCTCTGAGAACAGAATCTGAGAGGGGGGGGGGGAGAGACAGAGTTTTTGCTCTATTTCTTCCTTAATGTTGACACCACCACTCTTCCAGCACTTTATTCTTACTACAAATGACCGAACACACCTACCTGACACTATAATGAAGAAAAAAAATTTTCATCCCTACCTGGCCAAAATTGAAGAAATCTCACAGTGCCGGCACTGTTCAAAATCACTCAAAATCACCAAAAATCGACCCGTCTCCGATTTTTCCAAAAAGTGACGAAAATCAATCTACCACACCTGTCATTCATAAAAAATGTGGAAACGCGCCCGGGTCACTTCATCAAGGCCCCCAATTCTAGCTTTAAAGATGATCCAAAAATAAGCTCTGAGAACAGAATCTGAGAGGGGGGGGAGAGACAGAGTTTTTGCTCTATTTCTTCCTTAATGTTGACACCACCACTCTTCCAGCACTTTATTCTTACTACAAATGACCGAACACACCTACCTGACACTATAATGAAGAAAAAAAAATTTCATCCCTACCTGGCCAAAATTGAAGAAATCTCACAGTGCCGGCACTGTTCAAAATCACTCAAAATCACCAAAAATCGACCCGTCTCCGATTTTTCCAAAAAGTGACGAAAATCAATCTACCACACCTGTCATTCATAAAAAATGTGGAAACGCGCCCGGGTCACTTCATCAAGGCCCCCAATTCTAGCTTTAAAGATGATCCAAAAATAAGCTCTGAGAACAGAATCTGAGAGGGGGGGGGGGGAGAGACAGAGTTTTTGCTCTATTTCTTCCTTAATGTTGACACCACCACTCTTCCAGCACTTTATTCTTACTACAAATGACCGAACACACCTACCTGACACTATAATGAAGAAAAAAAATTTTCATCCCTACCTGGCCAAAATTGAAGAAATCTCACAGTGCCGGCACTGTTCAAAATCACTCAAAATCACCAAAAATCGACCCGTCTCTGATTTTTCCAAAAAGTGACGAAAATCAATCTACCACACCTGTCATTCAAAAAAATATGGAAACGCGCCCGGGTCACTTCATCAAGGCCCCCAATTCTAGCTTTAAAGATGATCCAAAAATAAGCTCTGAGAACAGAATCTGAGAGGGGGGGGGGGAGAGACAGAGTTTTTGCTCTATTTCTTCCTTATTGTTGACACCACCACTCTTCCAGCACTTTATTCTTACTACAATGACCGAACACACCTACCTGACACTATAATGAAGAAAAAAAATTTTCATCCCTACCTGGCCAAAATTGAAGAAATCTCACAGTGCCGGCACTGTTCAAAATCACTCAAAATCACCAAAAATCGACCCGCCTCCGATTTTTCCAAAAAGTGACGAAAATCAATCTACCACACCTGTCATTCATAAAAAATGAAGAAACGCGCCCGGGTCACTTCATCAAGGCCCCCAATTCTAGCTTTAAAGATGATCCAAAAATAAGCTCTGAGAACAGAATCTGAGAGGGGGGGGGGGGGGAGAGACAGAGTTTTTGCTCTATTTCTTCCTTAATGTTGACACCACCACTCTTCCAGCACTTTATTCTTACTACAAATGACCAAACACACCTACCTGACACTATAATGAAGAAAAAATATTTTCATCCCTACCTGGCCAAAATTGAAGAAATCTAACAGTGCCGGCACTGTTCAAAATCACTCAAAATCACCAAAAATCGACCCGTCTCCAATTTTTCCAAAAAGTGAGGAAAATCAATCTACCACACCTGTCATTCATAAAAAATGTGGAAACGCGCCCGGGTCACTTCATCAAGGCCCCCAATTCTAGCTTTAAAGATGATCCAAAAATAAGCTCTGAGAACAGAATCTGAGAGGGGGGGAAGAGAGACAGAGTTTTTGCTCTATTTCTTCCTTAATGTTGACACCACCACTCTTCCAGCACTTTATTCTTACTACAAATGACCGAACACACCTACCTGACACTATAATGAAGAAAAAAAATTTTCATCCCTACCTGGCCAAAATTGAAGAAATCTCACAGTGCCGGCACTGTTCAAAATCACTCAAAATCACCAAAAATCGACCCGTCTCCGATTTTTCCAAAAAGTGACGAAAATCAATCTACCACACCTGTCATTCATAAAAAATGTGGAAACGCGCCCGGGTCACTTCATCAAGGCCCCCAATTCTAGCTTAAAAGATGATCCAAAAATAAGCTCTGAGAACAGAATCTGAGAGGGGGGGGGGAGAGACAGAGTTTTTGCTCTATTTCTTCCTTAATGTTGACACCACCACTCTTCCAGCACTTTATTCTTACTACAAATGACCGAACACACCTACCTGACACTATAATGAAGAAAAAAAATTTTCATTCCTACCTGGCCAAAATTGAAGAAATCTCACAGTGCCGGCACTGTTCAAAATCACTCAAAATCACCAAAAATCGACCCGTCTCCGATTTTTCCAAAAAGTGACGAAAATCAATCTACCACACCTGTCATTCATAAAAAATGTGGAAACGCGCCCGGGTCACTTCATCAAGGCCCCCAATTCTAGCTTTAAAGATGATCCAAAAATAAGCTCTGAGAACAGAATCTGAGAGGGGGGGGGGAGAGACAGAGTTTTTGCTCTATTTCTTCCTTAATGTTGACACCACCACTCTTCCAGCACTTTATTCTTACTACAAATGACCGAACACACCTACCTGACACTATAATGAAGAAAAAAAATTTTCATCCCTACCTGGCCAAAATTGAAGAAATCTCACAGTGCCGGCACTGTTCAAAATCACTCAAAATCACCAAAAATCGACCCGTCTCCGATTTTTCCAAAAAGTGACGAAAATCAATCTACCACACCTGTCATTCATAAAAAATGTGGAAACGCGTCCGGGTCACTTCATCAAGGCCCCCAATTCTAGCTTTAAAGATGATCCAAAAATAAGCTCTGAGAACAGAATCTGAGAGGGGGGGGGGGGAGAGACAGAGTTTTTGCTCTATTTCTTCCTTAATGTTGACACCACCACTCTTCCAGCACTTTATTCTTACTACAAATGACCGAACACACCTACCTGACACTATAATGAAGAAAAAAAATTTTCATCCCTACCTGGCCAAAATTGAAGAAATCTCACAGTGCCGGCACTGTTCAAAATCACTCAAAATCACTAAAAATCGACCCGTCTCCGATTTTTCCAAAAAGTGACGAAAATCAATCTACCACACCTGTCATTCATAAAAAATGTGGAAACGCGCCCGGGTCACTTCATCAAGGCCCCCAATTCTAGCTTTAAAGATGATCCAAAAATAAGCTCTGAGAAGAGAATCTGAGAGGGGGGGGGAGAGACAGAGTTTTTGCTCTATTTCTTCCTTAATGTTGACACCACCACTCTTCCAGCACTTTATTCTTACTACAAATGACCGAACACACCTACCTGACACCATAATGAAGAAAAAAAATTTTCATCCCTACCTGGCCAAAATTGAAGAAATCTCACAGTGCCGGCACTGTTCAAAATCACTCAAAATCACCAAAAATCGACCCGTCTCCGATTTTTCCAAAAAGTGACGAAAATCAATCTACCACACCTGTCATTCATAAAAAATGTGGAAACGCGCCCGGGTCACTTCATCAAGGCCCCCAATTCTAGCTTTAAAGATGATCCAAAAATAAGCTCTGAGAACAGAATCTGAGAGGGGGGGGGGAGAGACAGAGTTTTTGTTCTATTTCTTCCTTAATGTTGACACCACCACTCTTCCAGCACTTTATTCTTACTACAAATGACCGAACACACCTACCTGACACTATAATGAAGAAAAAAAATTTTCATCCCTACCTGGCCAAAATTGAAGAAATCTCACAGTGCCGGCACTGTTCAAAATCACTCAAAATCACCAAAAATCGACCCGTCTCCGATTTTTTCAAAAAGTGACGAAAATCAATCTACCACACCTGTCATTCATAAAAAATGTGGAAACGCGTCCGGGTCACTTCATCAAGGCCCCCAATTCTAGCTTTAAAGATGATCCAAAAATAAGCTCTGAGAACAGAATCTGAGAGGGGGGGGGGGGGAGAGACAGAGTTTTTGCTCTATTTCTTCCTTAATGTTGACACCACCACTCTTCCAGCACTTTATTCTTACTACAAATGACCGAACACACCTACCTGACACTATAATGAAGAAAAAAAATTTTCATCCCTACCTGGCCAAAATTGAAGAAATCTCACAGTGCCGGCACTGTTCAAAATCACTCAAAATCACCAAAAATCGACCCGTCTCCGATTTTTCCAAAAAGTGACGAAAATCAATCTACCACACCTGTCATTCATAAAAAATGTGGAAACGCGCCCGGGTCACTTCATCAAGGCCCCCAATTCTAGCTTTAAAGATGATCCAAAAATAAGCTCTGAGAACAGAATCTGAGAGGGGGGGGGAGAGACAGAGTTTTTGCTCTATTTCTTCCTTAATGTTGACACCACCACTCTTCCAGCACTTTATTCTTACTACAAATGACCGAACACACCTACCTGACACTATAATGTAGAAAAAAAATTTTCATCCCTACCTGGCCAAAATTGAAGAAATCTCACAGTGCCGGCACTGTTCAAAATCACTCAAAATCACCAAAAATCGACCCGTCTCCGATTTTTCCAAAAAGTGACGAAAATCAATCTACCACACCTGTCATTCATAAAAAATGTGGAAAAGCGCCCGGGTCACTTCATCAAGGCCCCCAATTCTAGCTTTAAAGATGATCCAAAAATAAGCTCTGAGAACAGAATCTGAGAGGGGGGGGGGGAGAGACAGAGTTTTTGCTCTATTTCTTCCTTAATGTTGACACCACCACTCTTCCAGCACTTTATTCTTACTATAAATGACCGAACACACCTACCTGACACTATAATGAAGAAAAAAAATTTTCATCCCTACCTGGCCAAAATTGAAGAAATCTCACAGTGCCGGCACTGTTCAAAATCACTCAAAATCACCAAAAATCGACCCGTCTCCAATTTTTCCAAAAAGTGACGAAAATCAATCTACCACACCTGTCATTCATAAAAAATGTGGAAACGCGCCCGGGTCACTTCATCAAGGCCCCCAATTCTAGCTTTAAAGATGATCCAAAAATAAGCTCTGAGAACAGAATCTGAGAGGGGGGGGGGAGAGACAGAGTTTTTGCTCTATTTCTTCCTTAATGTTGACACCACCACTCTTCCAGCACTTTATTCTTACTACAAATGACCGAACACACCTACCTGACACTATAATGAAGAAAAAAAATTTTCATCCCTACCTGGCCAAAATTGAAGAAATCTCACAGTGCCGGCACTGTTCAAAATCACTCAAAATCACCAAAAATCAACCCGTCTCCGATTTTTCCAAAAAGTGACGAAAATCAATCTACCACACCTGTCATTCATAAAAAATGTGGAAACGCGCCCGGGTCACTTCATCAAGGCCCCCAATTCTAGCTTTAAAGATGATCCAAAAATAAGCTCTGAGAACAGAATCTGAGAGGGGGGGGGGAGAGACAGAGTTTTTGTTCTATTTCTTCCTTAATGTTGACACCACCACTCTTCCAGCACTTTATTCTTACTACAAATGACCGAACACACCTACCTGACACTATAATGAAGAAAAAAAATTTTCATCCCTACCTGGCCAAAATTGAAGAAATCTCACAGTGCCGGCACTGTTCAAAATCACTCAAAATCACCAAAAATCGACCCGTCTCCGATTTTTCCAAAAAGTGACGAAAATCAATCTACCACACCTGTCATTCATAAAAAATGTGGAAACGCGTCCGGGTCACTTCATCAAGGCCCCCAATTCTAGCTTTAAAGATGATCCAAAAATAAGCTCTGAGAACAGAATCTGAGGGGGGGGGGGGGGGAGAGACAGAGTTTTTGCTCTATTTCTTCCTTAATGTTGACACCACCACTCTTCCAGCACTTTATTCTTACTACAAATGACCGAACACACCTACCTGACACTATAATGAAGAAAAAAAAATTTTCATCCCTACCTGGCCAAAATTGAAGAAATCTCACAGTGCCGGCACTGTTCAAAATCAATCAAAATCACCAAAAATCGACACGTCTCCGATTTTTCCAAAAAGTGACGAAAATCAATCTACCACACCTGTCATTCATAAAAAATGTGGAAACGCGCCCGGGTCACTTCATCAAGGCCCCCAATTCTAGCTTTAAAGATGATCCAAAAATAAGCTCTGAGAACAGAATCTGAGAGGGGGGGGGAGAGACAGAGTTTTTGCTCTATTTCTTCCTTAATGTTGACACCACCACTCTTCCAGCACTTTATTCTTACTACAAATGACTGAACACACCTACCTGACACTATAATGTAGAAAAAAAATTTTCATCCCTACCTGGCCAAAATTGAAAAAATCTCACAGTGCCGGCACTGTTCAAAATCACTCAAAATCACCAAAAATCGACCCGTCTCCGATTTTTCCAAAAAGTGACGAAAATCAATCTACCACACCTGTCATTCATAAAAAATGTGGAAAAGCGCCCGGGTCACTTCATCAAGGCCCCCAATTCTAGCTTTAAAGATGATCCAAAAATAAGCTCTGAGAACAGAATCTGAGAGGGGGGGGGGGGAGAGACAGAGTTTTTGCTCTATTTCTTCCTTAATGTTGACACCACCACTCTTCCAGCACTTTATTCTTACTACAAATGACCGAACACACCTACCTGACACTATAATGAAGAAAAAAAATTTTCATCCCTACCTGGCCAAAATTGAAGAAATCTCACAGTGCCGGCACTGTTCAAAATCACTCAAAATCACCAAAAATCGACCCGTCTCCAATTTTTCCAAAAAGTGACGAAAATCAATCTACCACACCTGTCATTCATAAAAAATGTGGAAACGCGCCCGGGTCACTTCATCAAGGCCCCCAATTCTAGCTTTAAAGATGATCCAAAAATAAGCTCTGAGAACAGAATCTGAGAGGGGGGGGGGGAGAGACAGAGTTTTTGCTCTATTTCTTCCTTAATGTTGACACCACCACTCTTCCAGCACTTTATTCTTACTACAAATGACCGAACACACCTACCTGACACTATAATGAAGAAAAAAAATTTTCATCCCTCCCTGGCCAAAATTGAAGAAATCTCACAGTGCCGGCACTGTTCAAAATCACTCAAAATCACCAAAAATCGACCCGTCTCCAATTTTTCCAAAAAGTGACGAAAATCAATCTACCACACCTGTCATTCATAAAAAATGTGGAAACGCGCCCGGGTCACTTCATCAAGGCCCCCAATTCTAGCTTAAAAGATGATCCAAAAATAAGCTCTGAGAACAGAATCTGAGAGGGGGGGGGGGGGGAGAGACAGAGTTTTTGCTCTATTTCTTCCTTAATGTTGACACCACCACTCTTCCAGCACTTTATTCTTACTACAAATGACCGAACACACCTACCTGACACTATAATGAAGAAAAAAAATTTTCATCCCTACCTGGCCAAAATTGAAGAAATCTCACAGTGCCGGCACTGTTCAAAATCACTCAAAATCACCAAAAATCGACCCGTCTCCGATTTTTCCAAAAAGTGAGGAAAATCAATCTACCACACCTGTCATTCATAAAAAATGTGGAAACGCGCCCGGGTCACTTCATCAAGGCCCCCAATTCTAGCTTTAAAGATGATCCAAAAATAAGCTCTGAGAACAGAATCTGAGAGGGGGGGGGGGGAGAGACAGAGTTTTTGCTTTATTTCTTCCTTAATGTTGACACCACCACTCTTCCAGCACTTTATTCTTACTACAAATGACCGAACACACCTACCTGACACTATAATGAAGAAAAAAAATTTTCATCCCTACCTGGCCAAAATTGAAGAAATCTCACAGTGCCGGCACTGTTCAAAATCACTCAAAATCACCAAAAATCGACCCGTCTCCGATTTTTCCAAAAAGTGACGAAAATCAATCTACCACACCTGTCATTCATAAAAAATGTGGAAACGCGCCCGGGTCACTTCATCAAGGCCCCCAATTCTAGCTTTAAAGATGATCCAAAAATAAGCTCTGAGAACAGAATCTGAGAGGGGGGGGGGGGGGGAGAGACAGAGTTTTTGCTCTATTTCTTCCTTAATGTTGACACCACCACTCTTCCAGCACTTTATTCTTACTACAAATGACCGAACACACCTACCTGACACTATAATGAAGAAAAAAAATTTTCATCCCTCCCTGGCCAAAATTGAAGAAATCTCACAGTGCCGGCACTGTTCAAAATCACTCAAAATCACCAAAAATCGACCCGTCTCCAATTTTTCCAAAAAGTGACGAAAATCAATCTACCACACCTGTCATTCATAAAAAATGTGGAAACGCGCCCGGGTCACTTCATCAAGGCCCCCAATTCTAGCTTAAAAGATGATCCAAAAATAAGCTCTGAGAACAGAATCTGAGAGGGGGGGGGGGGGGGAGAGACAGAGTTTTTGCTCTATTTCTTCCTTAATGTTGACACCACCACTCTTCCAGCACTTTATTCTTACTACAAATGACCGAACACACCTACCTGACACTATAATGAAGAAAAAAAATTTTCATCCCTACCTGGCCAAAATTGAAGAAATCTCACAGTGCCGGCACTGTTCAAAATCACTCAAAATCACCAAAAATCGACCCGTCTCCGATTTTTCCAAAAAGTGAGGAAAATCAATCTACCACACCTGTCATTCATAAAAAATGTGGAAACGCGCCCGGGTCACTTCATCAAGGCCCCCAATTCTAGCTTTAAAGATGATCCAAAAATAAGCTCTGAGAACAGAATCTGAGAGGGGGGGGGGGAGAGACAGAGTTTTTGCTTTATTTCTTCCTTAATGTTGACACCACCACTCTTCCAGCACTTTATTCTTACTACAAATGACCGAACACACCTACCTGACACTATAATGAAGAAAAAAAATTTTCATCCCTACCTGGCCAAAATTGAAGAAATCTCACAGTGCCGGCACTGTTCAAAATCACTCAAAATCACCAAAAATCGACCCGTCTCCGATTTTTCCAAAAAGTGACGAAAATCAATCTACCACACCTGTCATTCATAAAAAATGTGGAAACGCGCCCGGGTCACTTCATCAAGGCCCCCAATTCTAGCTTTAAAGATGATCCAAAAATAAGCTCTGAGAACAGAATCTGAGAGGGGGGGGGGGGGAGAGACAGAGTTTTTGCTCTATTTCTTCCTTAATGTTGACACCACCACTCTTCCAGCACTTTATTCTTACTACAAATGACCGAACACACCTACCTGACACTATAATGAAGAAAAAAAATTTTCATCCCTACCTGGCCAAAATTGAAGAAATCTCACAGTGCCGGCACTGTTCAAAATCACTCAAAATCACCAAAAATCGACCCGTCTCCGATTTTTCCAAAAAGTGACGAAAATCAATCTACCACACCTGTCATTCATAAAAAATGTGGAAACGCGCCCGGGTCACTTCATCAAGGCCCCCAATTCTAGCTTTAAAGATGATCCAAAAATAAGCTCTGAGAACAGAATCTGAGAGGGGGGGGGGAGAGACAGAGTTTTTGCTCTATTTCTTCCTTAATGTTGACACCACCACTCTTCCAGCACTTTATTCTTACTACAAATGACCGAACACACCTACCTGACACTATAATGAAGAAAAAAAATTTTCATCCCTACCTGGCCAAAATTGAAGAAATCTCACAGTGCCGGCACTGTTCAAAATCACTCAAAATCACCAAAAATCGACCCGTCTCCGATTTTTCCAAAAAGTGACGAAAATCAATCTACCACATCTGTCATTCATAAAAAATGTGGAAACGCACCCGGGTCACTTCATCAAGGCCCCCAATTCTAGCTTTAAAGATGATCCAAAAATAAGCTCTGAGAACAGAATCTGAGAGGGGGGGGGGGGGGAGAGACAGAGTTTTTGCTCTATTTCTTCCTTAATGTTGACACCACCACTCTTCCAGCACTTTATTCTTACTACAAATGACTGAACACACCTACCTGACACTATAATGAAGAAAAAAAATTTTCATCCCTACCTGGCCAAAATTGAAGAAATCTCACAGTGCCGGCACTGTTCAAAATCACTCAAAATCACCAAAAATCGACCCGTCTCCGATTTTTCCAAAAAGTGACGAAAATCAATCTACCACACCTGTCATTCATAAAAAATGTGGAAACGCGCCCGGGTCACTTCATCAAGGCCCCCAATTCTAGCTTTAAGGATGATCCAAAAATAAGCTCTGAGAACAGAATCTGAGAGGGGGGGGAGAGACAGAGTTTTTGCTTTATTTCTTCCTTAATGTTGACACCACCACTCTTCCAGCACTTTATTCTTACTACAAATGACCGAACACACCTACCTGACACTATAATGAAGAAAAAAAATTTTCATCCCTACCTGGCCAAAATTGAAGAAATCTCACAGTGCCGGCACTGTTCAAAATCACTCAAAATCACCAAAAATCGACCCGTCTCCGATTTTTCCAAAAAGTGACGAAAATCAATCTACCACATCTGTCATTCATAAAAAATGTGGAAACGCGCCCGGGTCACTTCATCAAGGCCCCCAATTCTAGCTTTAAAGATGATCCAAAAATAAGCTCTGAGAACAGAATCTGAGAGGGGGGGGGGAGAGACAGAGTTTTTGCTCTATTTCTTCCTTAATGTTGACACCACCACTCTTCCAGCACTTTATTCTTACTACAAATGACCGAACATACCTACCTGACACTATAATGAAGAAAAAAAATTTTCATCCCTACCTGGCCAAAATTGAAGAAATCTCACAGTGCCGGCACTGTTCAAAATCACTCAAAATCACCAAAAATCGACCCGTCTCCGATTTTTCCAAAAAGTGACGAAAATCAATCTACCACACCTGTCATTCATAAAAAAAGGTTGAAACCCGCCCGGGTCACTTCATCAAGGCCCCCAATTCTAGCTTTAAAGATGATCCAAAAATAAGCTCTGAGAACAGAATCTGAGAGGGGGGGGGGGGGGAGAGACAGAGTTTTTGCTCTATTTCTTCCTTAATGTTGACACCACCACTCTTCCAGCACTTTATTCTTACTACAAATGACCGAACACACCTACCTGACACTATAATGAAGAAAAAAAATTTTCATCCTTACCTGGCCAAAATTGAAGAAATCTCACAGTGCCGGCACTGTTCAAAATCACTCAAAATCACCAAAAATCGACCCGTCTCCGATTTTTCCAAAAAGTGACGAAAATCAATCTACCACACCTGTCATTCATAAAAAATGTGGAAACGCGCCCGGGTCACTTCATCAAGGCCCCCAATTCTAGCTTTAAAGATGATCCAAAAATAAGCTCTGAGAACAGAACCTGAGAGGGGGGCGGAGAGACAGAGTTTTTGCTCTATTTCTTCCTTAATGTTGACACCACCACTTCCAGCACTTTATTCTTACTACAAATGACCGAACACACCTACCTGACACTATAATGAAGAAAAAAAATTTTCATCCCTACCTGGCCAAAATTGAAGAAATCTCACAGTGCCGGCACTGTTCAAAATCACTCAAAATCACTAAAAATCGACCCATCTCCGATTTTTCCAAAAAGTGACGAAAATCAATCTACCACACCTGTCATTCATAAAAAATGTGGAAACGCGCCCGGGTCACTTCATCAAGGCCCCCAATTCTAGCTTTAAAGATGATCCAAAAATAAGCTCTGAGAACAGAATCTGAGAGGGGGGGGGAGAGACAGAGTTTTTGCTCTATTTCTTCCTTAATGTTGACACCACCACTCTTCCAGCACTTTATTCTTACTACAAATGACCGAACACACCTACCTGACACTATAATGAAGAAAAAAAATTTTCATCCCTACCTGGCCAAAATTGAAGAAATCTCACAGTGCCGGCACTGTTCAAAATCACTCAAAATCACCAAAAATCGACCCGTCTCCGATTTTTCCAAAAAGTGAGGAAAATCAATCTACCACACCTGTCATTCATAAAAAATGTGGAAACGCGCCCGGGTCACTTCATCAAGGCCCCCAATTCTAGCTTTAAAGATGATCCAAAAATAAGCTCTGAGAACAGAATCTGAGAGGGGGGGGGGGGGGGGAGAGACAGAGTTTTTGCTCTATTTCTTCCTTAATGTTGACACCACCACTCTTCCAGCACTTTATTCTTACTACAAATGACCGAACACACCTACCTGACACTATAGTGAAGAAAAAAAATTTTCATCCCTACCTGGCCAAAATTGAAGAAATCTCACAGTGCCGGCACTGTTCAAAATCACTCAAAATCACCAAAAATCGCCCCGTCTCCGATTTTTCCAAAAAGTGACGAAAATCAATCTACCACACCTGTCATTCATAAAAAATGTGGAAACGCGCCCGGGTCACTTCATCAAGGCCCCCAATTCTAGCTTTAAAGGTGATCCAAAAATAAGCTCTGAGAACAGAATCTGAGAGGGGGGGGGAGAGACAGAGTTTTTGCTCTATTTCTTCCTTAATGTTGACACCACCACTCTTCCAGCACTTTATTCTTACTACAAATGACCGAACACACCTACCTGACACTATAATGAAGAAAAAAAATTTTCATCCCTACCTGGCCAAAATTGAAGAAATCTCACAGTGCCGGCACTGTTCAAAATCACTCAAAATCACCAAAAATCGACCCGTCTCCGATTTTTCCAAAAAGTGACGAAAATCAATCTACCACACCTGTCATTCATAAAAAATGTGGAAACGCGCCCGGGTCACTTCATCAAGGCCCCCAATTCTAGCTTTAAAGATGATCCAAAAATAAGCTCTGAGAACAGAATCTGAGAGGGGGGGGGGAGAGACAGAGTTTTTGCTCTATTTCTTCCTTAATGTTGACACCACCACTCTTCCAGCACTTTATTCTTACTACAAATGACCGAACACACCTACCTGACACTATAATGAAGAAAAAAAATTTTCATCCCTACCTGGCCAAAATTGAAGAAATCTCACAGTGCCGGCACTGTTCAAAATCACTCAAAATCACCAAAAATCGACCCGTCTCCGATTTTTCCAAAAAGTGACAAAAATCAATCTACCACACCTGTCATTCATAAAAAATGTGGAAACGCGCCCGGGTCACTTCATCAAGGCCCCTAATTCTAGCTTTAAAGATGATCCAAAAATAAGCTCTGAGAACAGAATCTGAGAGGGGGGGGGAGAGACAGAGTTTTTGCTCTATTTCTTCCTTAATGTTGACACCACCACTCTTCCAGCACTTTATTCTTACTACAAATGACCGAACACACCTACCTGACACTATAATGAAGAAAAAAAATTTTCATCCCTACTTGGCCAAAATTGAAGAAATCTCACAGTGCCGGCACTGTTCAAAATCACTCAAAATCACCAAAAATCGACCCGTCTCCGATTTTTCCAAAAAGTGACGAAAATCAATCTACCACACCTGTCATTCATAAAAAATGTGGAAACGCGCCCGGGTCACTTCATCAAGGCCCCCAATTCTAGCTTTAAAGATGATCCAAAAATAAGCTCTGAGAACAGAATCTGAGAGGGGGGGGGGAGAGACAGAGTTTTTGCTCTATTTCTTCCTTAATGTTGACACCACCACTCTTCCAGCACTTTATTCTTACTACAAATGACCGAACACACCTACCTGACACTATAATGAAGAAAAAAAAATTTCATCCCTACCTGGCCAAAATTGAAGAAATCTCACAGTGCCGGCACTGTTCAAAATCACTCAAAATCACCAAAAATCGCCCCGTCTCCGATTTTTCCAAAAAGTGACGAAAATCAATCTACCACACCTGTCATTCATAAAAAATGTGGAAACGCGCCCGGGTCACTTCATCAAGGCCATCAAATTCTAGCTTTAAAGATGATCCAAAAATAAGCTCTGAGAACAGAATCTGAGAGGGGGGGGGGAGAGACAGAGTTTTTGCTCTATTTCTTCCTTAATGTTGACACCACCACTCTTCCAGCACTTTATTCTTACTACAAATGACCGAACACACCTACCTGACACTATAATGAAGAAAAAAAATTTTCATCCCTACCTGGCCAAAATTGAAGAAATCTCACAGTGCCGGCACTGTTCAAAATCACTCAAAATCACCAAAAATCGACCCGTCTCCGATTTTTCCAAAAAGTGACAAAAATCAATCTACCACACCTGTCATTCATAAAAAATGTGGAAACGCGCCCGGGTCACTTCATCAAGGCCCCCAATTCTAGCTTTAAAGATGATCCAAAAATAAGCTCTGAGAACAGAATCTGAGAGGGGGGGGGAGAGACAGAGTTTTTGCTCTATTTCTTCCTTAATGTTGACACCACCACTCTTCCAGCACTTTATTCTTACTACAAATGACCGAACACACCTACCTGACACTATAATGAAGAAAAAAAATGTTCATCCCTACCTGGCCAAAATTGAAGAAATCTCACAGTGCCGGCACTGTTCAAAATCACTCAAAATCACAAAAAATCGCCCCGTCTCCGATTTTTCCAAAAAGTGACGAAAATCAATCTACCACACCTGTCATTCATAAAAAATGTGGAAACGCGCCCGGGTCACTTCATCAAGGCCCCCAATTCTAGCTTTAAAGATGATCCAAAAATAAGCTCTGAGAACAGAATCTGAGAGGGGGGGGGGGAGAGACAGAGTTTTTGCTCTATTTCTTCCTTAATGTTGACACCACCACTCTTCCAGCACTTTATTCTTACTACAAATGACCGAACACACCTACCTGACACTATAATGAAGAAAAAAAATTTTCATCCCTACCTGGCCAAAATTGAAGAAATCTCACAGTGCCGGCACTGTTCAAAATCACTCAAAATCACCAAAAATCGACCCGTCTCCGATTTTTCCAAAAAGTGACAAAAATCAATCTACCACACCTGTCATTCATAAAAAATGTGGAAACGTGCCCGGGTCACTTCATCAAGGCCCCCAATTCTAGCTTTAAAGATGATCCAAAAATAAGCTCTGAGAACAGAATCTGAGAGGGGGGGGAGAGACAGAGTTTTTGCTCTATTTCTTCCTTAATGTTGACACCACCACTCTTCCAGCACTTTATTCTTACTACAAATGACCGAACACACCTACCTGACACTATAATGAAGAAAAAAAATTTTCATCCCTACCTGGCCAAAATTGAAGAAATCTCACAGTGCCGGCACTGTTCAAAATCACTCAAAATCACCAAAAATCGACCCGTCTCCGATTTTTCCAAAAAGTGACGAAAATCAATCTACCACACCTGTCATTCATAAAAAATGTGGAAACGCGCCCGGGTCACTTCATCAAGGCCCCCAATTCTAGCTTTAAAGATGATCCAAAAATAAGCTCTGAGAACAGAATCTGAGAGGGGGGGGGAGAGACAGAGTTTTTGCTCTATTTCTTCCTTAATGTTGACACCACCACTCTTCCAGCACTTTATTCTTACTACAAATGACCGAACACACCTACCTGACACTATAGTGAAGAAAAAAAATTTTCATCCCTACCTGGCCAAAATTGAAGAAATCTCACAGTGCCGGCACTGTTCAAAATCACTCAAAATCACCAAAAATCGCCCCGTCTCCAATTTTTCCAAAAAGTGACGAAAATCAATCTACCACACCTGTCATTCATAAAAAATGTGGAAACGCGCCCGGGTCACTTCATCAAGGCCCCCAATTCTAGCTTTAAAGATGATCCAAAAATAAGCTCTGAGAACAGAATCTGAGAGGGGGGGGGGGGAGAGACAGAGTTTTTGCTCTATTTCTTCCTTAATGTTGACACCACCACTCTTCCAGCACTTTATTCTTACTACAAATGACCGAACACACCTACCTGACACTATAGTGAAGAAAAAAAATTTTCATCCCTACCTGGCCAAAATTGAAGAAATCTCACAGTGCCGGCACTGTTCAAAATCACTCAAAATCACCAAAAATCGCCCCGTCTCCAATTTTTCCAAAAAGTGACGAAAATCAATCTACCACACCTGTCATTCATAAAAAATGTGGAAACGCGCCCGGGTCACTTCATCAAGGCCCCCAATTCTAGCTTTAAAGATGATCCAAAAATAAGCTCTGAGAACAGAATCTGAGAGGGGGGGGGGGGAGAGACAGAGTTTTTGCTCTATTTCTTCCTTAATGTTGACACCACCACTCTTCCAGCACTTTATTCTTACTACAAATGACCGAACACACCTACCTGACACTATAGTGAAGAAAAAAAATTTTCATCCCTACCTGGCCAAAATTGAAGAAATCTCACAGTGCCGGCACTGTTCAAAATCACTCAAAATCACCAAAAATCGACCCGTCTCCGATTTTTCCAAAAAGTGACGAAAATCAATCTACCACACCTGTCATTCATAAAAAATGTGGAAACGCGCCCGGGTCACTTCATCAAGGCCCCCAATTCTAGCTTTAAAGATGATCCAAAAATAAGCTCTGAGAACAGAATCTGAGAGGGGGGGGGAGAGACAGAGTTTTTGCTCTATTTCTTCCTTAATGTTGACACCACCACTCTTCCAGCACTTTATTCTTACTACAAATGACCGAACACACCTACCTGACACTATAATGAAGAAAAAAAATTTTCATCCCTACCTGGCCAAAATTGAAGAAATCTCACAGTGCCGGCACTGTTCAAAATCACTCAAAATCACCAAAAATCGACCCGTCTCCGATTTTTCCAAAAAGTGACGAAAATCAATCTACCACACCTGTCATTCATAAAAAATGTGGAAACGCGCCCGGGTCACTTCATCAAGGCCCCCAATTCTAGCTTTAAAGATGATCCAAAAATAAGCTCTGAGAACAGAATCTGAGAGGGGGGGGAGAGACAGAGTTTTTGCTCTATTTCTTCCTTAATGTTGACACCACCACTCTTCCAGCACTTTATTCTTACTACAAATGACCGAACACACCTACCTGACACTATAATGAAGAAAAAAAATTTTCATCCCTACCTGGCCAAAACTGAAGAAATCTCACAGTGCCGGCACTGTTCAAAACCACTCAAAATCACCAAAAATCGACCCGTCTCCGATTTTTCCAAAAAGTGACGAAAATCAATCTACCACACCTGTCATTCATAAAAAATGTGGAAACGCGCCCGGGTCACTTCATCAAGGCCCCCAATTCTAGCTTTAAAGATGATCCAAAAATAAGCTCTGAGAACAGAATCTGAGAGGGGGGGGGGGGGGAGAGACAGAGTTTTTGCTCTATTTCTTCCTTAATGTTGACACCACCACTCTTCCAGCACTTTATTCTTACTACAAATGACCGAACACACCTACCTGACACTAAAATGAAGAAAAAAATTTTTCATCCCTACCTGGCCAAAATTGAAGAAATCTCACAGTGCCGGCACTGTTCAAAATCACTCAAAATCACCAAAAATCGACCCGTCTCCGATTTTTCCAAAAAGTGAGGAAAATCAATCTACCACACCTGTCATTCATAAAAAATGTGGAAACGCGCCCGGGTCACTACATCAAGGCCCCCAATTCTAGCTTTAAAGATGATCCAAAAATAAGCTCTGAGAACAGAATCTGAGAGGGGGGGGGGAGAGAGAGTTTTTGCTCTATTTCTTCCTTAATGTTGACACCACCACTCTTCCAGCACTTTATTCTTACTACAAATGACCGAACACACCTACCTGACACTATAATGAAGAAAAAAAATTTTCATCCCTACCTGGCCAAAATTGAAGAAATCTCACAGTGCCGGCACTGTTCAAAATCACTCAAAATCACCAAAAATCGACCCGTCTCCGATTTTTCCAAAAAGTGAGGAAAATCAATCTACCACACCTGTCATTCATAAAAAATGTGGAAACGCGCCCGGGTCACTACATCAAGGCCCCCAATTCTAGCTTTAAAGATGATCCAAAAATAAGCTCTGAGAACAGAATCTGAGAGGGGGGGGGGAGAGAGAGTTTTTGCTCTATTTCTTCCTTAATGTTGACACCACCACTCTTCCAGCACTTTATTCTTACTACAAATGACCGAACACACCTACCTGACACTATAATGAAGAAAAAAAATTTTCATCCCTACCTGGCCAAAATTGAAGAAATCTCACAGTGCCGGCACTGTTCAAAATCACTCAAAATCACCAAAAATCGACCCGTCTCCGATTTTTCCAAAAAGTGAGGAAAATCAATCTACCACACCTGTCATTCATAAAAAATGTGGAAACGCGCCCGGGTCACTTCATCAAGGCCCCCAATTCTAGCTTTAAAGATGATCCAAAAATAAGCTCTGAGAACAGAATCTGAGAGGGGGGGGAGAGAGAGTTTTTGCTCTATTTCTTCCTTAATGTTGACACCACCACTCTTCCAGCACTTTATTCTTACTACAAATGACCGAACACACCTACCTGACACTATAATGAAGAAAAAAAATTTTCATCCCTACCTGGCCAAAACTGAAGAAATCTCACAGTGCCGGCACTGTTCAAAACCACTCAAAATCACCAAAAATCGACCCGTCTCCGATTTTTCCAAAAAGTGACGAAAATCAATCTACCACACCTGTCATTCATAAAAAATGTGGAAACGCGCCCGGGTCACTTCATCAAGGCCCCCAATTCTAGCTTTAAAGATGATCCAAAAATAAGCTCTGAGAACAGAATCTGAGAGGGGGGGGGGGGGGGAGAGACAGAGTTTTTGCTCTATTTCTTCCTTAATGTTGACACCACCACTCTTCCAGCACTTTATTCTTACTACAAATGACCGAACACACCTACCTGACACTATAATGAAGAAAAAAAATTTTCATCCCTACCTGGCCAAAATTGAAGAAATCTCACAGTGCCGGCACTGTTCAAAATCACTCAAAATCACCAAAAATCGACCCGTCTCCGATTTTTCCAAAAAGTGAGGAAAATCAATCTACCACACCTGTCATTCATAAAAAATGTGGAAACGCGCCCGGGTCACTTCATCAAGGCCCCCAATTCTAGCTTTAAAGATGATCCAAAAATAAGCTCTGAGAACAGAATCTGAGAGGGGGGGGGGAGAGAGAGTTTTTGCTCTATTTCTTCCTTAATGTTGACACCACCACTCTTCCAGCACTTTATTCTTACTACAAATGACCGAACACACCTACCTGACACTATAATGAAGAAAAAAAATTTTCATCCCTACCTGGCCAAAATTGAAGAAATCTCACAGTGCCGGCACTGTTCAAAATCACTCAAAATCACCAAAAATCGACCCGTCTCCAATTTTTCCAAAAAGTGAGGAAAATCAATCTACCACACCTGTCATTCATAAAAAATGTGGAAACGCGCCCGGGTCACTTCATCAAGGCCCCCAATTCTAGCTTTAAAGATGATCCAAAAATAAGCTCTGAGAACAGAATCTGAGAGGGGGGGGGAGAGAGAGTTTTTGCTCTATTTCTTCCTTAATGTTGACACCACCACTCTTCCAGCACTTTATTCTTACTACAAATGACCGAACACACCTACCTGACACTATAATGAAGAAAAAAAATTTTCATCCCTACCTGGCCAAAATTGAAGAAATCTCACAGTGCCGGCACTGTTCAAAATCACTCAAAATCACCAAAAATCGACCCGTCTCCGATTTTTCCAAAAAGTGAGGAAAATCAATCTACCACACCTGTCATTCATAAAAAATGTGGAAACGCGCCCGGGTCACTTCATCAAGGCCCCCAATTCTAGCTTTAAAGATGATCCAAAAATAAGCTCTGAGAACAGAATCTGAGAGGGGGGGGGAGAGAGAGTTTTTGCTCTATTTCTTCCTTAATGTTGACACCACCACTCTTCCAGCACTTTATTCTTACTACAAATGACCGAACACACCTACCTGACACTATAATGAAGAAAAAAAATTTTCATCCCTACCTGGCCAAAATTGAAGAAATCTCACAGTGCCGGTGTACCATGAAAATCTGACTCCCCTAAAATGTGACTCCCCAGTCAGATTTTCATTATGAAAATGTGACTCCCCAGTCAGATTTTCATAATGAAAATCTGACTCCCCCCATGAAATTTTGACTCCCCCCAAAAAAAACATTTATTAATCTCATTTTATTTGAGTAAATGATTATGATTTTGTAGTATGCATAATGGATGATACATTGGCACTTTTTTGTAGTTTGCAGGTGAAAATTTTCATAAAAAAAAAGAAAAATTAAAAATGTGCACATGATGAAAATGTGGTTCCCCTATGAAAATTTGACTCCCCCTCCACAAAACTTCATAAATCTTATTTTATTTTGAGTATATGACTGTGATCTTGTATTACGTAAAATGGTTGATACATTGGCACATTTTTTGTAGTTTGCAGTGAAAATTTTAATGAAAAAATGAGAAAATTAAAAATGTGCACATAATGAAAATCTGACTCCCCCATGAAAATTTGACTCCCCTGCCACAAAACTTCATAAATCTTATTTTATTTTGAGTATATGACTGTGATCCTGTAGCATGTAAAATGGTTGATACATTGGCACATTTTTTGTAGTTTGCAGTGAGAATTTAATGAACAAATAAGAAAATTAAAAATGAGCACATAATGAAAATCTGACCCCCCCCCATGAAAATTTGACTCCCCCTCCACAAAACTTCATAAATCTTATTTTATTTTGAGTATATGACTGTGATCTTGTATTACGTAAAATGGTTGATACATTGGCACATTTTTTGTAGTTTGCAGTGAAAATTTTAATGAAAAAATGAGAAAATTAAAAATGTGCACATAATGAAAATCTGACTCCCCCATGAAAATTTGACTCCCCTGCCACAAAACTTCATAAATCTTATTTTATTTTGAGTATATGACTGTGATCTTGTAGCATGTAAAATGGTTGATACATTGGCACATTTTTTGTAGTTTGCAGTGAAACTTTTAATGAAAAAATGAGAAAATTAAAAATGTGCACATAATGAAAATGTAGTGTTTTGACATGGGAGTGCAAAACCTACAAGAATAAAGATGGATACTTGTTTTAAAAATATTGACCAAAATTTTCATCATCAAACTTTCAAATAATGACAAAATATCGATTTCTATGCAAACTATGTGGAAAACAGTGGTATGGTGACTGAATATAAAATAGGTCCTTTTCTCCATGGAAGTCCAAATCTCATGGGTGTAAAAATAAAGATTTTCATGATTTCTTTTTCATGCTTTCACTATTTTATCATCAACCTTTAAATATTTCCAATATATTTTTCATAAAGTATCCTAAAAGAAAAGGTGTTGAAATGATCATCAAATATTAAATAACTTTTTCATAGGGGAGACAATAGGCGATTAAGTGGGCATTTTGAATTTTCTTATTTTTTCATGAAAATTTTCACCTGCAAATTACAAAAAAGCGCCAAAGTTTCCTCCATTTCACATACTACAAGATCACAGTCACATACTCAAAATAAAATAAGATTTATGAAGTTTTGTGGAGGGGCAGTCATATTTTCATGGGGGAGTCAGATTTTCATTATTTGCTCATTTTTAATTTTCTTACTTTTTCACATAATTTTTCACCTGCAAACTACAAAAAATGTGCCAATCTATCCTCCTTTTTACATACTACAAGATCACAGTCATATACTCAATATAAAATAAGATTTATGAAGTTTTGTGGAGGGGGAGTCAAATTTTCATTGGGGAGTCAGATTTTCATTATGTGCACATTTTTAATTTTCTTTATTTTTCATTAAAATTTTCACCTTCAAACTACAAAAAAGTGCCAATGTATCCTCCATTTTACATACTACAAGATCACAGACATATACCCAAAATAAAATAAGATTTATAAAGTTTTATGATGGGGGAGTCAAATTTTCATTGGGGAGTCAGATTTTCATTATGTGCACATTTTTAATTTTCTTTATTTTTCATTAAAATTTTCACCTTCAAACTACAAAAAAGTGCCAATGTATCCTCCATTTTACATACTACAAGATCACAGACATATACCCAAAATAAAATAAGATTTATAAAGTTTTATGATGGGGGAGTCAAATTTTCATGGGGGAGTCAGATTTTCATTATGTGCTCATTTTAAATTTTCTTATTTTTTCATTAAAATTTTCACCTTCAAACTACAAAAAATGTGCCAATGTATCCTCCATTTTACATACTACAAGATCAGAGACATATACCCAAAATAAAATAAGATTTATGAAGTTTTATGATGGAGAGTCAAATTTTCATGGGGAGTCAGATTTTCATTATGTGCTCATTTTTATTTTTCTAATTTTTTCATTTGAATTTTCACTGCAAACTACAAAAAAATGTGCCAATCTATCCTCCTTTTTACATACTACAAGATCACAGTCATATACTCAAATAAAATAAGATGTATGAAGTTTTGTGGAGGGGGAGTCAAATTTTCATGGGGGGAGTCAGATTTTCATTATGAAAATCTGACTGGGGAGTCACATTTTCATAATGAAAATCTGACTGGGGAGTCACATTTTCATGGGAGTCAGATTTTCATGTTACACCGGCACTGTTCAAAATCACTCAAAATCACCAAAAATTGACCCGTCTCCGATTTTTCCAAAAAGTGAGGAAAATCAATCTACCACACCTGTCATTCATAAAAAATGTGGAAACGCGCCCGGGTCACTTCATCAAGGCCCCCAATTCTAGCTTTAAAGATGATCCAAAAATAAGCTCTGAGAACAGAATCTGAGAGGGGGGGGGGAGAGAGAGTTTTTGCTCTATTTCTTCCTTAATGTTGACACCACCACTCTTCCAGCACTTTATTCTTACTACAAATGACCGAACACACCTACCTGACACTATAATGAAGAAAAAAAATTTTCATCCCTACCTGGCCAAAATTGAAGAAATCTCACAGTGCCGGCACTGTTCAAAATCACTCAAAATCACCAAAAATCGACCCGTCTCCGATTTTTCCAAAAAGTGAGGAAAATCAATCTACCACACCTGTCATTCATAAAAAATGTGGAAACGCGCCCGGGTCACTTCATCAAGGCCCCCAATTCTAGCTTTAAAGATGATCCAAAAATAAGCTCTGAGAACAGAATCTGAGAGGGGGGGGAGAGAGAGTTTTTGCTCTATTTCTTCCTTAATGTTGACACCACCACTCTTCCAGCACTTTATTCTTACTACAAATGACCGAACACACCTACCTGACACTTTAATGAAGAAAAAAAATTTTCATCCCTACCTGGCCAAAATTGAAGAAATCTCACAGTGCCGGCACTGTTCAAAATCACTCAAAATCACCAAAAATCGACCCGTCTCCGATTTTTCCAAAAAGTGAGGAAAATCAATCTACCACACCTGTCATTCATAAAAAATGTGGAAACGCGCCCGGGTCACTTCATTAAGGCCCCCAATTCTAGCTTTAAAGATGATCCAAAAATAAGCTCTGAGAACAGAATCTGAGAGGGGGGGGGGGGAGAGAGAGTTTTTGCTCTATTTCTTCCTTAATGTTGACACCACCACTCTTCCAGCACTTTATTCTTACTGCAAATGACCGAACACACCTACCTGACACTATAATGAAGAAAAAAAATTTTCATCCCTACCTGGCCAAAATTGAAGAAATCTCACAGTGCCGGCACTGTTCAAAATCACTCAAAATCACCAAAAATCGACCCGTCTCCGATTTTTCCAAAAAGTGAGGAAAATCAATCTACCACACCTGTCATTCATAAAAAATGTGGAAACGCGCCCGGGTCACTTCATCAAGGCCCCCAATTCTAGCTTTAAAGATGATCCAAAAATAAGCTCTGAGAACAGAATCTGAGAGGGGGCACTGTTCAAAATCACTCAAAATCACCAAAAATCGACCCGTCTCCGATTTTTCCAAAAAGTGAGGAAAATCAATCTACCACACCTGTCATTCATAAAAAATGTGGAAACGCGCCCGGGTCACTTCATCAAGGCCCCCAATTCTAGCTTTAAAGATGATCCAAAAATAAGCTCTGAGAACAGAATCTGAGAGGGGGGGGGGGGAGAGAGAGTTTTTGCTCTATTTCTTCCTTAATGTTGACACCACCACTCTTCCAGCACTTTATTCTTGCTACAAATGACCGAACACACCTACCTGACACTATAATGAAGAAAAAAAATTTTCATCCCTACCTGGCCAAAATTGAAGAAATCTCACAGTGCCGGCACTGTTCAAAATCACTCAAAATCACCAAAAATCGACCCGTCTCCGATTTTTCCAAAAAGTGAGGAAAATCAATCTACCACACCTGTCATTCATAAAAAATGTGGAAACGCGCCCGGGTCACTTCATCAAGGCCCCCAATTCTAGCTTTAAAGATGATCCAAAAAGAAGCTCTGAGAACAGAATCTGAGAGGGGGGGGGGGAGAGAGAGTTTTTGCTCTATTTCTTCCTTAATGTTGACACCACCACTCTTCCAGCACTTTATTCTTACTACAAATGACCGAACACACCTACCTGACACTATAATGAAGAAAAAAAATTTTCATCCCTACCTGGCCAAAATTGAAGAAATCTCACAGTGCCGGCACTGTTCAAAATCACTCAAAATCACCAAAAATCGACCCGTCTCCGATTTTTCCAAATAGTGAGGAAAATCAATCTACCACACCTGTCATTCATAAAAAATGTGGAAACGCGCCCGGGTCACTTCATCAAGGCCCCCAATTCTAGCTTTAAAGATGATCCAAAAATAAGCTCTGAGAACAGAATCTGAGAGGGGGGGGGAGAGAGAGTTTTTACTCTATTTCTTCCTTAATGTTGACACCACCACTCTTTCAGCACTTTATTCTTACTACAAATGACCGAACACACCTACCTGACACTATAATGAAGAAAAAAAATTTTCATCCCTACCTGGCCAAAATTGAAGAAATCTCACAGTGCCGGCACTGTTCAAAATCACTCAAAATCACCAAAAATCGACCCGTCTCCGATTTTTCCAAAAAGTGAGGAAAATCAATCTACCACACCTGTCATTCATAAAAAATGTGGAAACGCGCCCGGGTCACTTCATCAAGGCCCCCAATTCTAGCTTTAAAGATGATCCAAAAATAAGCTCTGAGAACAGAATCTGAGAGGGGGGGGGAGAGAGAGTTTTTGCTCTATTTCTTCCTTAATGTTGACACCACCACTCTTCCAGCACTTTATTCTTACTACAAATGACCGAACACACCTACCTGACACTTTAATGAAGAAAAAAAATTTTCATCCCTACCTGGCCAAAATTGAAGAAATCTCACAGTGCCGGCACTGTTCAAAATCACTCAAAATCACCAAAAATCGACCCGTCTCCGATTTTTCCAAAAAGTGAGGAAAATCAATCTACCACACCTGTCATTCATAAAAAATGTGGAAACGCGCCCGGGTCACTTCATTAAGGCCCCCAATTCTAGCTTTAAAGATGATCCAAAAATAAGCTCTGAGAACAGAATCTGAGAGGGGGGGGGGGGAGAGAGAGTTTTTGCTCTATTTCTTCCTTAATGTTGACACCACCACTCTTCCAGCACTTTATTCTTACTGCAAATGACCGAACACACCTACCTGACACTATAATGAAGAAAAAAAATTTTCATCCCTACCTGGCCAAAATTGAAGAAATCTCACAGTGCCGGCACTGTTCAAAATCACTCAAAATCACCAAAAATCGACCCGTCTCCGATTTTTCCAAAAAGTGAGGAAAATCAATCTACCACACCTGTCATTCATAAAAAATGTGGAAACGCGCCCGGGTCACTTCATCAAGGCCCCCAATTCTAGCTTTAAAGATGATCCAAAAATAAGCTCTGAGAACAGAATCTGAGAGGGGGCACTGTTCAAAATCACTCAAAATCACCAAAAATCGACCCGTCTCCGATTTTTCCAAAAAGTGAGGAAAATCAATCTACCACACCTGTCATTCATAAAAAATGTGGAAACGCGCCCGGGTCACTTCATCAAGGCCCCCAATTCTAGCTTTAAAGATGATCCAAAAATAAGCTCTGAGAACAGAATCTGAGAGGGGGGGGGGGAGAGAGAGTTTTTGCTCTATTTCTTCCTTAATGTTGACACCACCACTCTTCCAGCACTTTATTCTTGCTACAAATGACCGAACACACCTACCTGACACTATAATGAAGAAAAAAAATTTTCATCCCTACCTGGCCAAAATTGAAGAAATCTCACAGTGCCGGCACTGTTCAAAATCACTCAAAATCACCAAAAATCGACCCGTCTCCGATTTTTCCAAAAAGTGAGGAAAATCAATCTACCACACCTGTCATTCATAAAAAATGTGGAAACGCGCCCGGGTCACTTCATCAAGGCCCCCAATTCTAGCTTTAAAGATGATCCAAAAAGAAGCTCTGAGAACAGAATCTGAGAGGGGGGGGGGGAGAGAGAGTTTTTGCTCTATTTCTTCCTTAATGTTGACACCACCACTCTTCCAGCACTTTATTCTTACTACAAATGACCGAACACACCTACCTGACACTATAATGAAGAAAAAAAATTTTCATCCCTACCTGGCCAAAATTGAAGAAATCTCACAGTGCCGGCACTGTTCAAAATCACTCAAAATCACCAAAAATCGACCCGTCTCCGATTTTTCCAAATAGTGAGGAAAATCAATCTACCACACCTGTCATTCATAAAAAATGTGGAAACGCGCCCGGGTCACTTCATCAAGGCCCCCAATTCTAGCTTTAAAGATGATCCAAAAATAAGCTCTGAGAACAGAATCTGAGAGGGGGGGGGAGAGAGAGTTTTTACTCTATTTCTTCCTTAATGTTGACACCACCACTCTTTCAGCACTTTATTCTTACTACAAATGACCGAACACACCTACCTGACACTATAATGAAGAAAAAAAATTTTCATCCCTACCTGGCCAAAATTGAAGAAATCTCACAGTGCCGGCACTGTTCAAAATCACTCAAAATCACCAAAAATCGACCCGTCTCCGATTTTTCCAAAAAGTGAGGAAAATCAATCTACCACACCTGTCATTCATAAAAAATGTGGAAACGCGCCCGGGTCACTTCATCAAGGCCCCCAATTCTAGCTTTAAAGATGATCCAAAAATAAGCTCTGAGAACAGAATCTGAGAGGGGGGGGGGGAGAGAGAGTTTTTGCTCTATTTCTTCCTTAATGTTGACACCACCACTCTTCCAGCACTTTATTCTTACTACAAATGACCGAACACACCTACCTGACACTATAATGAAGAAAAAAAAATTTTCATCCCTACCTGGCCAAAATTGAAGAAATCTCACAGTGCCGGCACTGTTCAAAATCACTCAAAATCACCAAAAATCGACCCGTCTCCGATTTTTCCAAAAAGTGAGGAAAATCAATCTACCACACCTGTCATTCATAAAAAATGTGGAAACGCGCCCGGGTCACTTCATCAAGGCCCCCAATTCTAGCTTTAAAGATGATCCAAAAAAAGCTCTGAGAACAGAATCTGAGAGGGGGGGGGGGAGAGAGAGTTTTTGCTCTATTTCTTCCTTAATGTTGACACCACCACTCTTCCAGCACTTTATTCTTACTACAAATGACCAAACACACCTACCTGACACTATAATGAAGAAAAAAAATTTTCATCCCTACCTGGCCAAAATTGAAGAAATCTCACAGTGCCGGCACTGTTCAAAATCACTCAAAATCACCAAAAATCGACCCGTCTCCGATTTTTCCAAAAAGTGAGGAAAATCAATCTACCACACCTGTCATTCATAAAAAATGTGGAAACGCGCCCGGGTCACTTCATCAAGGCCCCCAATTCTAGCTTTAAAGATGATCCAAAAATAAGCTCTGAGAACAGAATCTGAGAGGGGGGGGGAGAGAGAGTTTTTGCTCTATTTCTTCCTTAATGTTGACACCACCACTCTTCCAGCACTTTATTCTTACTACAAATGACCGAACACACCTACCTGACACTATAATGAAGAAAAAAAATTTTCATCCCTACCTGGCCAAAATTGAAGAAATCTCACAGTGCCGGCACTGTTCAAAATCACTCAAAATCACCAAAAATCGACCCGTCTCCGATTTTTCCAAAAAGTGAGGAAAATCAATCTACCACACCTGTCATTCATAAAAAATGTGGAAACGCGCCCGGGTGACTTCATCAAGGCCCCCAATTCTAGCTTTAAAGATGATCCAAAAAAAGCTCTGAGAACAGAATCTGAGAGGGGGGGGGGGGGGGAGAGAGAGTTTTTGCTCTATTTCTTCCTTAATGTTGACACCACCACTCTTCCAGCACTTTATTCTTACTACAAATGACCGAACACACCTACCTGACACTATAATGAAGAAAAAAAATTTTCATCCCTACCTGGCCAAAATTGAAGAAATCTCACAGTGCCGGCACTGTTCAAAATCACTCAAAATCACCAAAAATCGACCCGTCTCCGATTTTTCCAAAAAGTGATGAAAATCAATCTACCACACCTGTCATTCATAAAAAATGTGGAAACGCGCCCGGGTCACTTCATCAAGGCCCCCAATTCTAGCTTTAAAGATGATCCAAAAATAAGCTCTGAGAACAGAATCTGAGAGGGGGGGGGGGAGAGAGAGTTTTTTGCTCTATTTCTTCCTTAATGTTGACACCACCACTCTTCCAGCACTTTATTCTTACTACAAATGACCGAACACACCTACCTGACACTATAATGAAGAAAAAAATTTTTCATCCCTACCTGGCCAAAATTGAAGAAATCTCACAGTGCCGGCACTGTTCAAAATCACTCAAAATCACCAAAAATCGACCCGTCTCCGATTTTTCCAAAAAGTGAGGAAAATCAATCTACCACACCTGTCATTCATAAAAAATGTGGAAACGCGCCCGGGTCACTTCATCAAGGCCCCCAATTCTAGCTTTAAAGATGATCCAAAAATAAGCTCTGAGAACAGAATCTGAGAGGGGGGGGGGAGAGAGAGTTTTTGCTCTATTTCTTCCTTAATGTTGACACCACCACTCTTCCAGCACTTTATTCTTACTACAAATGACCGAACACACCTACCTGACACTATAATGAAGAAAAAAAATTTTCATCCCTACCTGGCCAAAATTGAAGAAATCTCACAGTGCCGGCACTGTTCAAAATCACTCAAAATCACCAAAAATCGACCTGTCTCCGATTTTTCCAAAAAGTGAGGAAAATCAATCTACCACACCTGTCATTCATAAAAAATGTGGAAACGCGCCCGGGTCACTTCATCAAGGCCAACAATTCTAGCTTTAAAGATGATCCAAAAATAAGCTCTGAGAACAGAATCTGAGAGGGGGGGGGGAGAGAGAGTTTTTGCTCTATTTCTTCCTTAATGTTGACACCACCACTCTTCCAGCACTTTATTCTTACTACAAATGACCGAACACACCTACCTGACACTATAATGAAGAAAAAAAATTTTCATCCCTACCTGGCCAAAATTGAAGAAATCTCACAGTGCCGGCACTGTTCAAAATCACTCAAAATCACCAAAAATCGACCCGTCTCCGATTTTTCCAAAAAGTGAGGAAAATCAATCTACCACACCTGTCATTCATAAAAAATGTGGAAACGCGCCCGGGTCACTTCATCAAGGCCCCCAATTCTAGCTTTAAAGATGATCCAAAAATAAGCTCTGAGAACAGAATCTGAGAGGGGGGGGGGGAAGAGAGAGTTTTTGCTCTATTTCTTCCTTAATGTTGACACCACCACTCTTCCAGCACTTTATTCTTACTACAAATGACCGAACACACCTACCTGACACTATAATGAAGAAAAAAAATTTTCATCCCTACCTGGCCAAAATTGAAGAAATCTCACAGTGCCGGCACTGTTCAAAATCACTCAAAATCACCAAAAATCGACCCGTCTCCGATTTTTCCAAAAAGTGAGGAAAATCAATCTACCACACCTGTCATTCATAAAAAATGTGGAAACGCGACCGGGTCACTTCATCAAGGCCCCCAATTCTAGCTTTAACGATGATCCAAAAATAAGCTCTGAGAACAGAATCTGAGAGGGGGGGGGGGGGAGAGAGAGTTTTTGCTTTATTTCTTCCTTAATGTTGACACCACCACTCTTCCAGCACTTTATTCTTACTACAAATGACCGAACACACCTACCTGACACTATAATGAAGAAAAAAAATTTTCATCCCTACCTGGCCAAAATTGAAGAAATCTCACAGTGCCGGCACTGTTCAAAATCACTCAAAATCACCAAAAATCGACCCGTCTCCGATTTTTCCAAAAAGTGAGGAAAATCAATCTACCACACCTGTCATTCATAAAAAATGTGGAAACGCGCCCGGGTCACTTCATCAAGGCCCCCAATTCTAGCTTTAAAGATGATCCAAAAATAAGCTCTGAGAACAGAATCTGAGAGGGGGGGGGGGGAGAGAGAGTTTTTGCTCTATTTCTTCCTTAATGTTGACACCACCACTCTTCCAGCACTTTATTCTTACTACAAATGACCGAACACACCTACCTGACACTATAATGAAGAAAAAAAATTTTCATCCCTACCTGGCCAAAATTGAAGAAATCTCACAGTGCCGGCACTGTTCAAAATCACTCAAAATCACCAAAAATCGACCCGTCTCCGATTTTTCCAAAAAGTGAGGAAAATCAATCTACCACACCTGTCATTCATAAAAAATGTGGAAACGCGCCCGGGTCACTTCATCAAGGCCCCCAATTCTAGCTTTAAAGATGATCCAAAAAGAAGCTCTGAGAACAGAATCTGAGAGGGGGGGGGAGAGAGAGTTTTTGCTCTATTTCTTCCTTAATGTTGACACCACCACTCTTCCAGCACTTTATTCTTACTACAAATGACCGAACACACCTACCTGACACTATAATGAAGAAAAAAATTTTTCATCCCTACCTGGCCAAAATTGAAGAAATCTCACAGTGCCGGCACTGTTCAAAATCACTCAAAATCACCAAAAATCGACCCGTCTCCGATTTTTCCAAAAAGTGAGGAAAATCAATCTACCACACCTGTCATTCATAAAAAATGTGGAAACGCGCCCGGGTCACTTCATCAAGGCCCCCAATTCTAGCTTTAAAGATGATCCAAAAATAAGCTCTGAGAACAGAATCTGAGAGGGGGGGGGAGAGAGAGTTTTTGCTCTATTTCTTCCTTAATGTTGACACCACCACTCTTCCAGCACTTTATTCTTACTACAAATGACCGAACACACCTACCTGACACTATAATGAAGAAAAAAAATTTTCATCCCTACCTGGCCAAAATTGAAGAAATCTCACAGTGCCGGCACTGTTCAAAATCACTCAAAATCACCAAAAATCGACCCGTCTCCGATTTTTCCAAAAAGTGAGGAAAATCAATCTACCACACCTGTCATTCATAAAAAATGTGGAAACGCGCCCGGGTCACTTCATCAAGGCCCCCAATTCTAGCTTTAAAGATGATCCAAAAATAAGCTCTGAGAACAGAATCTGAGAGGGGGGGGGGGAGAGAGAGTTTTTGCTCTATTTCTTCCTTAATGTTGACACCACCACTCTTCCAGCACTTTATTCTTACTACAAATGACCGAACACACCTACCTGACACTATAATGAAGAAAAAAAATTTTCATCCCTACCTGGCCAAAATTGATGAAATCTCACAGTGCCGGCACTGTTCAAAATCACTCAAAATCACCAAAAATCGACCCGTCTCCGATTTTTCCAAAAAGTGAGGAAAATCAATCTACCACACCTGTCATTCATAAAAAATGTGGAAACGCGCCCGGGTCACTTCATCAAGGCCCCCAATTCTAGCTTTAAAGATGATCCAAAAATAAGCTCTGAGAACAGAATCTGAGAGGGGGGGGGGGGAGAGAGAGTTTTTGCTCTATTTCTTCCTTAATGTTGACACCACCACTCTTCCAGCACTTTATTCTTACTACAAATGACCGAACACACCTACCTGACACTATAATGAAGAAAAAAAATTTTCATCCCTACCTGGCCAAAATTGAAGAAATCTCACAGTGCCGGCACTGTTCAAAATCACTCAAAAACACCAAAAATCGACCCGTCTCCGATTTTTCCAAAAAGTGAGGAAAATCAATCTACCACACCTGTCATTCATAAAAAATGTGGAAACGCGCCCGGGTCACTTCATCAAGGCCCCCAATTCTAGCTTTAAAGATGATCCAAAAATAAGCTCTGAGAAGAGAATCTGAGAGGGGGGGGGGGGAAGAGAGAGTTTTTGCTCTATTTCTTCCTTAATGTTGACACCACCACTCTTCCAGCACTTTATTCTTACTACAAATGACCGAACACACCTACCTGACACTATAATGAAGAAAAAAAATTTTCATCCCTACCTGGCCAAAATTGAAGAAATCTCACAGTGCCGGCACTGTTCAAAATCACTCAAAATCACCAAAAATCGACCCGTCTCCAATTTTTCCAAAAAGTGAGGAAAATCAATCTACCACACCTGTCATTCATAAAAAATGTGGAAACGCGACCGGGTCACTTCATCAAGGCCCCCAATTCTAGCTTTAACGATGATCCAAAAATAAGCTCTGAGAACAGAATCTGAGAGGGGGGGGGGGGGAGAGAGAGTTTTTGCTTTATTTCTTCCTTAATGTTGACACCACCACTCTTCCAGCACTTTATTCTTACTACAAATGACCGAACACACCTACCTGACACTATAATGAAGAAAAAAAATTTTCATCCCTACCTGGCCAAAATTGAAGAAATCTCACAGTGCCGGCACTGTTCAAAATCACTCAAAATCACCAAAAATCGACCCGTCTCCGATTTTTCCAAAAAGTGAGGAAAATCAATCTACCACACCTGTCATTCATAAAAAATGTGGAAACGCGCCCGGGTCACTTCATCAAGGCCCCCAATTCTAGCTTTAAAGATGATCCAAAAATAAGCTCTGAGAACAGAATCTGAGAGGGGGGGGGGGGAGAGAGAGTTTTTGCTCTATTTCTTCCTTAATGTTGACACCACCACTCTTCCAGCACTTTATTCTTACTACAAATGACCGAACACACCTACCTGACACTATAATGAAGAAAAAAAATTTTCATCCCTACCTGGCCAAAATTGAAGAAATCTCACAGTGCCGGCACTGTTCAAAATCACTCAAAATCACCAAAAATCGACCCGTCTCCGATTTTTCCAAAAAGTGAGGAAAATCAATCTACCACACCTGTCATTCATAAAAAATGTGGAAACGCGCCCGGGTCACTTCATCAAGGCCCCCAATTCTAGCTTTAAAGATGATCCAAAAAGAAGCTCTGAGAACAGAATCTGAGAGGGGGGGGGAGAGAGAGTTTTTGCTCTATTTCTTCCTTAATGTTGACACCACCACTCTTCCAGCACTTTATTCTTACTACAAATGACCGAACACACCTACCTGACACTATAATGAAGAAAAAAATTTTTCATCCCTACCTGGCCAAAATTGAAGAAATCTCACAGTGCCGGCACTGTTCAAAATCACTCAAAATCACCAAAAATCGACCCGTCTCCGATTTTTCCAAAAAGTGAGGAAAATCAATCTACCACACCTGTCATTCATAAAAAATGTGGAAACGCGCCCGGGTCACTTCATCAAGGCCCCCAATTCTAGCTTTAAAGATGATCCAAAAATAAGCTCTGAGAACAGAATCTGAGAGGGGGGGGGAGAGAGAGTTTTTGCTCTATTTCTTCCTTAATGTTGACACCACCACTCTTCCAGCACTTTATTCTTACTACAAATGACCGAACACACCTACCTGACACTATAATGAAGAAAAAAAATTTTCATCCCTACCTGGCCAAAATTGAAGAAATCTCACAGTGCCGGCACTGTTCAAAATCACTCAAAATCACCAAAAATCGACCCGTCTCCGATTTTTCCAAAAAGTGAGGAAAATCAATCTACCACACCTGTCATTCATAAAAAATGTGGAAACGCGCCCGGGTCACTTCATCAAGGCCCCCAATTCTAGCTTTAAAGATGATCCAAAAATAAGCTCTGAGAACAGAATCTGAGAGGGGGGGGGGGAGAGAGAGTTTTTGCTCTATTTCTTCCTTAATGTTGACACCACCACTCTTCCAGCACTTTATTCTTACTACAAATGACCGAACACACCTACCTGACACTATAATGAAGAAAAAAAATTTTCATCCCTACCTGGCCAAAATTGATGAAATCTCACAGTGCCGGCACTGTTCAAAATCACTCAAAATCACCAAAAATCGACCCGTCTCCGATTTTTCCAAAAAGTGAGGAAAATCAATCTACCACACCTGTCATTCATAAAAAATGTGGAAACGCGCCCGGGTCACTTCATCAAGGCCCCCAATTCTAGCTTTAAAGATGATCCAAAAATAAGCTCTGAGAACAGAATCTGAGAGGGGGGGGGGGAGAGAGAGTTTTTGCTCTATTTCTTCCTTAATGTTGACACCACCACTCTTCCAGCACTTTATTCTTACTACAAATGACCGAACACACCTACCTGACACTATAATGAAGAAAAAAAATTTTCATCCCTACCTGGCCAAAATTGAAGAAATCTCACAGTGCCGGCACTGTTCAAAATCACTCAAAAACACCAAAAATCGACCCGTCTCCGATTTTTCCAAAAAGTGAGGAAAATCAATCTACCACACCTGTCATTCATAAAAAATGTGGAAACGCGCCCGGGTCACTTCATCAAGGCCCCCAATTCTAGCTTTAAAGATGATCCAAAAATAAGCTCTGAGAAGAGAATCTGAGAGGGGGGGGGGGGAAGAGAGAGTTTTTGCTCTATTTCTTCCTTAATGTTGACACCACCACTCTTCCAGCACTTTATTCTTACTACAAATGACCGAACACACCTACCTGACACTATAATGAAGAAAAAAAATTTTCATCCCTACCTGGCCAAAATTGAAGAAATCTCACAGTGCCGGCACTGTTCAAAATCACTCAAAATCACCAAAAATCGACCCGTCTCCAATTTTTCCAAAAAGTGAGGAAAATCAATCTACCACACCTGTCATTCATAAAAAATGTGGAAACGCGCCCGGGTCACTTCATCAAGGCCCCCAATTCTAGCTTTAAAGATGATCCAAAAATAAGCTCTGAGAACAGAATCTGAGAGGGGGGGGGGGAGAGAGAGTTTTTGCTCTATTTCTTCCTTAATGTTGACACCACCACTCTTCCAGCACTTTATTCTTACTACAAATGACCGAACACACCTACCTGACACTATAATGAAGAAAAAAAATTTTCATCCCTACCTGGCCAAAATTGAAGAAATCTCACAGTGCCGGAACTGTTCAAAATCACTCAAAATCACCAAAAATCGACCCGTCTCCGATTTTTCCAAAAAGTGAGGAAAATCAATCTACCACACCTGTCATTCATAAAAAATGTGGAAACGCGCCCGGGTCACTTCATCAAGGCCCCCAATTCTAGCTTTAAAGATGATCCAAAAATAAGCTCTGAGAACAGAATCTGAGAGGGGGGGGGGGGGGGGAGAGAGAGTTTTTGCTCTATTTCTTCCTTAATGTTGACACCACCACTCTTCCAGCACTTTATTCTTACTACAAATGACCGAACACACCTACCTGACACTATAATGAAGAAAAAAAATTTTCATCCCTACCTGGCCAAAATTGAAGAAATCTCACAGTGCCGGCACTGTTCAAAATCACTCAAAATCACCAAAAATCGACCCGTCTCCGATTTTTCCAAAAAGTGAGGAAAATCAATCTACCACACCTGTCATTCATAAAAAAATGTGGAAACGCGCCCGGGTCACTTCATCAAGGCCCCCAATTCTAGCTTTAAAGATGATCCAAAAATAAGCTCTGAGAACAGAATCTGAGAGGGGGGGGGGGGGGGGGAGAGAGAGTTTTTGCTCTATTTCTTCCTTAATGTTGACACCACCACTCTTCCAGCACTTTATTCTTACTACAAATGACCGAACACACCTACCTGACACTATAATGAAGAAAAAAAATTTTCATCCCTACCTGGCCAAAATTGAAGAAATCTCACAGTGCCGGCACTGTTCAAAATCACTCAAAATCACCAAAAATCGACCCGTCTCCGATTTTTCCAAAAAGTGAGGAAAATCAATCTACCACACCTGTCATTCATAAAAAATGTGGAAACGCGCCCGGGTCACTTCATCAAGGCCCCCAATTCTAGCTTTAAAGATGATCCAAAAATAAGCTCTGAGAACAGAATCTGAGAGGGGGGGGGGAGAGAGAGTTTTTGCTCTATTTCTTCCTTAATGTTGACACCACCACTCTTCCAGCACTTTATTCTTACTACAAATGACCGAACACACCTACCTGACACTATAATGAAGAAAAAAAATTTTCATCCCTACCTGGCCAAAATTGAAGAAATCTCACAGTGCCGGCACTGTTCAAAATCACTCAAAATCACCAAAAATCGACCCGTCTCCGATTTTTCCAAAAAGTGAGGAAAATCAATCTACCACACCTGTCATTCATAAAAAATGTGGAAACGTGCACGGGTCACTTCATCAAGGCCCCCAATTCTAGCTTTAAAGATGATCCAAAAATAAGCTCTGAGAACAGAATCTGAGAGGGGGGGGGAGAGAGAGTTTTTGCTCTATTTCTTCCTTAATGTTGACACCACCACTCTTCCAGCACTTTATTCTTACTACAAATGACCGAACACACCTACCTGACACTATAATGAAGAAAAAAAATTTTCATCCCTACCTGGCCAAAATTGAAGAAATCTCACAGTGCCGGCACTGTTCAAAATCACTCAAAATCACCAAAAATCGACCCGTCTCCGATTTTTCCAAAAAGTGAGGAAAATCAATCTACCACACCTGTCATTCATAAAAAATGTGGAAACGCGCCCGGGTCACTTCATCAAGGCCCCCAATTCTAGCTTTAAAGATGATCCAAAAATAAGCTCTGAGAACAGAATCTGAGAGGGGGGGGGGGAGAGAGAGTTTTTGCTTTATTTCTTCCTTAATGTTGACACCACCACTCTTCCAGCACTTTATTCTTACTACAAATGACCGAACACACCTACCTGACACTATAATGAAGAAAAAAAATTTTCATCCCTACCTGGCCAAAATTGAAGAAATCTCACAGTGCCGGCACTGTTCAAAATCACTCAAAATCACCAAAAATCGACCCGTCTCCGATTTTTCCAAAAAGTGAGGAAAATCAATCTACCACACCTGTCATTCATAAAAAATGTGGAAACGTGCCTGGGTCACTTCATCAAGGCCCCCAATTCTAGCTTTAAAGATGATCCAAAAATAAGCTCTGAGAACAGAATCTGAGAGGGGGGGGGGAGAGAGAGTTTTTGCTCTATTTCTTCCTTAATGTTGACACCACCACTCTTCCAGCACTTTATTCTTACTACAAATGACCGAACACACCTACCTGACACTATAATGAAGAAAAAAAATTTTCATCCCTACCTGGCCAAAATTGAAGAAATCTCACAGTGCCGGCACTGTTCAAAATCACTCAAAATCACCAAAAATCGACCCGTCTCCGATTTTTCCAAAAAGTGAGGAAAATCAATCTACCACACCTGTCATTCATAAAAAATGTGGAAACGCGCCCGGGTCACTTCATCAAGGCCCCCAATTCTAGCTTTAAAGATGATCCAAAAATAAGCTCTGAGAACAGAATCTGAGAGGGGGGGGGGGGGGAGAGAGAGATTTTGCTCTATTTCTTCCTTAATGTTGACACCACCACTCTTCCAGCACTTTATTCTTACTACAAATGACCGAACACACCTACCTGACACTATAATGAAGAAAAAAAATTTTCATCCCTACCTGGCCAAAATTGAAGAAATCTCACAGTGCCGGCACTGTTCAAAATCACTCAAAATCACCAAAAATCGACCCGTCTCCGATTTTTCCAAAAAGTGAGGAAAATCAATCTACCACACCTGTCATTCATAAAAAATGTGGAAACGTGCCCGGGTCACTTCATCAAGGCCCCCAATTCTAGCTTTAAAGATGATCCAAAAATAAGCTCTGAGAACAGAATCTGAGAGGGGGGGGGGGAGAGAGAGTTTTTGCTCTATTTCTTCCTTAATGTTGACACCACCACTCTTCCAGCACTTTATTCTTACTACAAATGACCGAACACACCTACCTGACACTATAATGAAGAAAAAAAATTTTCATCCCTACCTGGCCAAAATTGAAGAAATCTCACAGTGCCGGCACTGTTCAAAATCACTCAAAATCACCAAAAATCGACCCGTCTCCGATTTTTCCAAAAAGTGAGGAAAATCAATCTACCACACCTGTCATTCATAAAAAATGTGGAAACGCACCCGGGTCACTTCATCAAGGCCCCCAATTCTAGCTTTAAAGATGATCCAAAAATAAGCTCTGAGAACAGAATCTGAGAGGGGGGGGGGGGAGAGAGAGTTTTTGCTCTATTTCTTCCTTAATGTTGACACCACCACTCTTCCAGCACTTTATTCTTACTACAAATGACCGAACACACCTACCTGACACTATAATGAAGAAAAAAAATTTTCATCCCTACCTGGCCAAAATTGAAGAAATCTCACAGTGCCGGCACTGTTCAAAATCACTCAAAATCACCAAAAATCGACCCGTCTCCGATTTTTCCAAAAAGTGAGGAAAATCAATCTACCACACCTGTCATTCATAAAAAATGTGGAAACGCGCCCGGGTCACTTCATCAAGGCCCCCAATTCTAGCTTTAAAGATGATCCAAAAATAAGCTCTGAGAACAGAATCTGAGAGGGGGGGGGGAGAGAGAGTTTTTGCTCTATTTCTTCCTTAATGTTGACACCACCACTCTTCCAGCACTTTATTCTTACTACAAATGACCGAACACACCTACCTGACACTATAATGAAGAAAAAAAATTTTCATCCCTACCTGGCCAAAATTGAAGAAATCTCACAGTGCCGGCACTGTTCAAAATCACTCAAAATCACCAAAAATCGACCCGTCTCCGATTTTTCCAAAAAGTGAGGAAAATCAATCTACCACACCTGTCATTCATAAAAAATGTGGAAACGCGCCCGGGTCACTTCATCAAGGCCCCCAATTCTAGCTTTAAAGATGATCCAAAAATAAGCTCTGAGAACAGAATCTGAGAGGGGGGGGGGGAGAGAGAGTTTTTGCTCTATTTCTTCCTTAATGTTGACACCACCACTCTTCCAGCACTTTATTCTTACTACAAATGACCGAACACACCTACCTGACACTATAATGAAGAAAAAAATTTTCATCCCTACCTGGCCAAAATTGAAGAAATCTCACAGTGCCGGCACTGTTCAAAATCACTCAAAATCACCAAAAATCGACCCGTCTCCGATTTTTCCAAAAAGTGAGGAAAATCAATCTACCACACCTGTCATTCATAAAAAATGTGGAAACGCGCCCGGGTCACTTCATCAAGGCCCCCAATTCTAGCTTTAAAGATGATCCAAAAATAAGCTCTGAGAACAGAATCTGAGAGGGGGGGGGAGAGAGAGTTTTTGCTCTATTTCTTCCTTAATGTTGACACCACCACTCTTCCAGCACTTTATTCTTACTACAAATGACCGAACACACCTACCTGACACTATAATGAAGAAAAAAAATTTTCATCCCTACCTGGCCAAAATTGAAGAAATCTCACAGTGCCGGCACTGTTCAAAATCACTCAAAATCACCAAAAATCGACCCGTCTCCGATTTTTCCAAAAAGTGAGGAAAATCAATCTACCACACCTGTCATTCATAAAAAATGTGGAAACGCGCCCGGGTCACTTCATCAAGGCCCCCAATTCTAGCTTTAAAGATGATCCAAAAATAAGCTCTGAGAACAGAATCTGAGAGGGGGGGGGGAGAGAGAGTTTTTGCTCTATTTCTTCCTTAATGTTGACACCACCACTCTTCCAGCACTTTATTCTTACTACAAATGACCGAACACACCTACCTGACACTATAATGAAGAAAAAAAATTTTCATCCCTACCTGGCCAAAATTGAAGAAATCTCACAGTGCCGGCACTGTTCACAATCACTCAAAATCACCAAAAATCGACCCATCTCCGATTTTTCCAAAAAGTGAGGAAAATCAATCTACCACACCTGTCATTCATAAAAAATGTGGAAACGCGCCCGGGTCACTTCATCAAGGCCCCCAATTCTAGCTTTAAAGATGATCCAAAAATAAGCTCTGAGAACAGAATCTGAGAGGGGAGGGGGGAGAGAGAGTTTTTGCTCTATTTCTTCCTTAATGTTGACACCACCACTCTTCCAGCACTTTATTCTTACTACAAATGACCGAACACACCTACCTGACACTATAATGAAGAAAAAAAATTTTCATCCCTACCTGGCCAAAATTGAAGAAATCTCACAGTGCCGGCACTGTTCAAAATCACTCATAATCACCAAAAATCGACCCGTCTCCGATTTTTCCAAAAAGTGAGGAAAATCAATCTACCACACCTGTCATTCATAAAAAATGTGGAAACGCGCCCGGGTCACTTCATCAAGGCCCCCAATTCTAGCTTTAAAGATGATCCAAAAATAAGCTCTGAGAACAGAATCTGAGAGGGGGGGGGGAGAGAGAGTTTTTGCTCTATTTCTTCCTTAATGTTGACACCACCACTCTTCCAGCACTTTATTCTTACTACAAATGACCGAACACACCTACCTGACACTATAATGAAGAAAAAAAATTTTCATCCCTACCTGGCCAAAATTGAAGAAATCTCACAGTGCCGGCACTGTTCAAAATCACTCAAAATCACCAAAAATCGACCCGTCTCCGATTTTTCCAAAAAGTGAGGAAAATCAATCTACCACACCTGTCATTCATAAAAAATGTGGAAACGCGCCCGGGTCACTTCATCAAGGCCCCCAATTCTAGCTTTAAAGATGATCCAAAAATAAGCTCTGAGAACAGAATCTGAGAGGGGGGGGGGGAGAGAGAGTTTTTGCTCTATTTCTTCCTTAATGTTGACACCACCAATCTTCCAGCACTTTATTCTTACTACAAATGACCGAACACACCTACCTGACACTATAATGAAGAAAAAAAATTTTCATCCCTACCTGGCCAAAATTGAAGAAATCTCACAGTGCCGGCACTGTTCAAAATCACTCAAAATCACCAAAAATCGACCCGTCTCCGATTTTTCCAAAAAGTGAGGAAAATCAATCTACCACACCTGTCATTCATAAAAAATGTGGAAACGCGCCCGGGTCACTTCATCAAGGCCCCCAATTCTAGCTTTAAAGATGATCCAAAAATAAGCTCTGAGAACAGAATCTGAGAGGGGGGGGGGGAGAGAGAGTTTTTGCTCTATTTCTTCCTTAATGTTGACACCACCACTCTTCCAGCACTTTATTCTTACTACAAATGACCGAACACACCTACCTGACACTATAATGAAGAAAAAAAATTTTCATCCCTACCTGGCCAAAATTGAAGAAATCTCACAGTGCCGGCACTGTTCAAAATCACTCAAAATCACCAAAAATCGACCCGTCTCCGATTTTTCCAAAAAGTGAGGAAAATCAATCTACCACACCTGTCATTCATAAAAAATGTGGAAACGCGCCCGGGTCACTTCATCAAGGCCCCCAATTCTAGCTTTAAAGATGATCCAAAAATAAGCTCTGAGAACAGAATCTGAGAGGGGGGGGGGGAGAGAGAGTTTTTGCTCTATTTCTTCCTTAATGTTGACACCACCACTCTTCCAGCACTTTATTCTTACTACAAATGACCGAACACACCTACCTGACACTATAATGAAGAAAAAAAATTTTCATCCCTACCTGGCCAAAATTGAAGAAATCTCACAGTGCCGGCACTGTTCAAAATCACTCAAAATCACCAAAAATCGACCCGTCTCCGATTTTTCCAAAAAGTGAGGAAAATCAATCTACCACACCTGTCATTCATAAAAAATGTGGAAACGCGCCCGGGTCACTTCATCAAGGCCCCCAATTCTAGCTTTAAAGATGATCCAAAAATAAGCTCTGAGAACAGAATCGAATCTGAGAGGGGGGGGGGGAGAGAGAGTTTTTGCTCTATTTCTTCCTTAATGTTGACACCACCACTCTTCCAGCACTTTATTCTTACTACAAATGACCGAACACACCTACCTGACACTATAATGAAGAAAAAAAATTTTCATCCCTACCTGGCCAAAATTGAAGAAATCTCACAGTGCCGGCACTGTTCAAAATCACTCAAAATCACCAAAAATCGACCCGTCTCCGATTTTTCCAAAAAGTGAGGAAAATCAATCTACCACACCTGTCATTCATAAAAAATGTGGAAACGCGCCCGGGTCACTTCATCAAGGCCCCCAATTCTAGCTTTAAAGATGATCCAAAAATAAGCTCTGAGAACAGAATCTGAGAGGGGGGGGGGGGGAGAGAGAGTTTTTGCTCTATTTCTTCCTTAATGTTGACACCACCACTCTTCCAGCACTTTATTCTTACTACAAATGACCGAACACACCTACCTGACACTATAATGAAGAAAAAAAATTTTCATCCATACCTGGCCAAAATTGAAGAAATCTCACAGTGCCGGCACTGTTCAAAATCACTCAAAATCACCAAAAATCGACCCGTCTCCGATTTTTCCAAAAAGTGAGGAAAATCAATCTACCACACCTGTCATTCATAAAAAATGTGGAAACGCGCCCGGGTCACTTCATCAAGGCCCCCAATTCTAGCTTTAAAGATGATCCAAAAATAAGCTCTGAGAACAGAATCTGAGAGGGGGGGGGGGAGAGAGAGTTTTTGCTCTATTTCTTCCTTAATGTTGACACCACCACTCTTCCAGCACTTTATTCTTACTACAAATGACCGAACACACCTACCTGACACTATAATGAAGAAAAAAAATTTTCATCCCTACCTGGCCAAAATTGAAGAAATCTCACAGTGCCGGCACTGTTCAAAATCACTCAAAATCACCAAAAATCGACCCGTCTCCGATTTTTCCAAAAAGTGAGGAAAATCAATCTACCACACCTGTCATTCATAAAAAATGTGGAAACGCGCCCGGGTCACTTCATCAAGGCCCCCAATTCTAGCTTTAAAGATGATCCAAAAATAAGCTCTGAGAACAGAATCTGAGAGGGGGGGGGGGAGAGAGAGTTTTTGCTCTATTTCTTCCTTAATGTTGACACCACCACTCTTCCAGCACTTTATTCTTACTACAAATGACCGAACACACCTACCTGACACTATAATGAAGAAAAAAAATTTTCATCCCTACCTGGCCAAAATTGAAGAAATCTCACAGTGCCGGCACTGTTCAAAATCACTCAAAATCACCAAAAATCGACCCGTCTCCGATTTTTCCAAAAAGTGAGGAAAATCAATCTACCACACCTGTCATTCATAAAAAATGTGGAAACGCGCCCGGGTCACTTCATCAAGGCCCCCAATTCTAGCTTTAAAGATGATCCAAAAATAAGCTCTGAGAACAGAATCTGAGAGGGGGGGGGGAGAGAGAGTTTTTGCTCTATTTCTTCCTTAATGTTGACACCACCACTCTTCCAGCACTTTATTCTTACTACAAATGACCGAACACACCTACCTGACACTATAATGAAGAAAAAAAATTTTCATCCCTACCTGGCCAAAATTGAAGAAATCTCACAGTGCCGGCACTGTTCAAAATCACTCAAAATCACCAAAAATCGACCCGTCTCCGATTTTTCCAAAAAGTGAGGAAAATCAATCTACCACACCTGTCATTCATAAAAAATGTGGAAACGCGCCCGGGTCACTTCATCAAGGCCCCCAATTCTAGCTTTAAAGATGATCCAAAAATAAGCTCTGAGAACAGAATCTGAGAGGGGGGGGGGGAGAGAGAGTTTTTGCTCTATTTCTTCCTTAATGTTGACACCACCACTCTTCCAGCACTTTATTCTTACTACAAATGACCGAACACACCTACCTGACACTATAATGAAGAAAAAAAATTTTCATCCCTACCTGGCCAAAATTGAAGAAATCTCACAGTGCCGGCACTGTTCAAAATCACTCAAAATCACCAAAAATCGACCCGTCTCCGATTTTTCCAAAAAGTGAGGAAAATCAATCTACCACACCTGTCATTCATAAAAAATGTGGAAACGCGCCCGGGTCACTTCATCAAGGCCCGCAATTCTAGCTTTAAAGATGATCCAAAAATAAGCTCTGAGAACAGAATCTGAGAGGGGGGGGGGGGAGAGAGAGTTTTTGCTCTATTTCTTCCTTAATGTTGACACCACCACTCTTCCAGCACTTTATTCTTACTACAAATGACCGAACACACCTACCTGACACTATAATGAAGAAAAAAAATTTTCATCCCTACCTGGCCAAAATTGAAGAAATCTCACAGTGCCGGCACTGTTCAAAATCACTCAAAATCACCAAAAATCGACCCGTCTCCGATTTTTCCAAAAAGTGAGGAAAATCAATCTACCACACCTGTCATTCATAAAAAATGTGGAAACGCGCCCGGGTCACTTCATCAAGGCCCCCAATTCTAGCTTTAAAGATGATCCAAAAATAAGCTCTGAGAACAGAATCTGAGAGGGGGGGGGGGAGAGAGAGTTTTTGCTCTATTTCTTCCTTAATGTTGACACCACCACTCTTCCAGCACTTTATTCTTACTACAAATGACCGAACACACCTACCTGACACTATAATGAAGAAAAAAAATTTTCATCCCTACCTGGCCAAAACTGAAGAAATCTCACAGTGCCGGCACTGTTCAAAATCACTCAAAATCACCAAAAATCGACCCGTCTCCGATTTTTCCAAAAAGTGAGGAAAATCAATCTACCACACCTGTCATTCATAAAAAATGTGGAAACGCGCCCGGGTCACTTCATCAAGGCCCCCAATTCTAGCTTTAAAGATGATCCAAAAATAAGCTCTGAGAACAGAATCTGAGAGGGGGGGGGGGGAGAGAGAGTTTTTGCTCTATTTCTTCCTTAATGTTGACACCACCACTCTTCCAGCACTTTATTCTTACTACAAATGACCGAACACACCTACCTGACACTATAATGAAGAAAAAAAATTTTCATCCCTACCTGGCCAAAATTGAAGAAATCTCACAGTGCCGGCACTGTTCAAAATCACTCAAAATCACCAAAAATCGACCCGTCTCCGATTTTTCCAAAAAGTGAGGAAAATCAATCTACCACACCTGTCATTCATAAAAAATGTGGAAACGCGCCCGGGTCACTTCATCAAGGCCCCCAATTCTAGCTTTAAAGATGATCCAAAAATAAGCTCTGAGAACAGAATCTGAGAGGGGGGGGGGGGAGAGAGAGTTTTTGCTCTATTTCTTCCTTAATGTTGACACCACCACTCTTCCAGCACTTTATTCTTACTACAAATGACCGAACACACCTACCTGACACTATAATGAAGAAAAAAATTTTTCATCCCTACCTGGCCAAAATTGAAGAAATCTCACAGTGCCGGCACTGTTCAAAATCACTCAAAATCACCAAAAATCGACCCGTCTCCGATTTTTCCAAAAAGTGAGGAAAATCAATCTACCACACCTGTCATTCATAAAAAATGTGGAAACGCGCCCGGGTCACTTAATCAAGGCCCCCAATTCTAGCTTTAAAGATGATCCAAAAATAAGCTCTGAGAACAGAATCTGAGAGGGGGGGGGGGGGGGGGAGAGAGAGTTTTTGCTCTATTTCTTCCTTAATGTTGACACCACCACTCTTCCAGCACTTTATTCTTACTACAAATGACCGAACACACCTACCTGACACTATAATGAAGAAAAAAAATTTTCATCCCTACCTGGCCAAAATTGAAGAAATCTCACAGTGCCGGCACTGTTCAAAATCACTCAAAATCACCAAAAATCGACCCGTCTCCGATTTTTCCAAAAAGTGAGGAAAATCAATCTACCACACCTGTCATTCATAAAAAATGTGGAAACGCGCCCGGGTCACTTCATCAAGGCCCCCAATTCTAGCTTTAAAGATGATCCAAAAATAAGCTCTGAGAACAGAATCTGAGAGGGGGGGGGGGAGAGAGAGTTTTTGCTCTATTTCTTCCTTAATGTTGACACCACCACTTTTCCAGCACTTTATTCTTACTACAAATGACCGAACACACCTACCTGACACTATAATGAAGAAAAAAAATTTTCATCCCTACCTGGCCAAAATTGAAGAAATCTCACAGTGCCGGCACTGTTCAAAATCACTCAAAATCACCAAAAATCGACCCGTCTCCGATTTTTCCAAAAAGTGAGGAAAATCAATCTACCACACCTGTCATTCATAAAAAATGTGGAAACGCGCCCGGGTCACTTCATCAAGGCCCCCAATTCTAGCTTTAAAGATGATCCAAAAATAAGCTCTGAGAACAGAATCTGAGAGGGGGGGGGGGAGAGAGAGTTTTTGCTCTATTTCTTCCTTAATGTTAACACCACCACTCTTCCAGCACTTTATTCTTACTACAAATGACCGAACACACCTACCTGACACTATAATGAAGAAAAAAAATTTTCATCCCTACCTGGCCAAAATTGAAGAAATCTCACAGTGCCGGCACTGTTCAAAATCACTCAAAATCACCAAAAATCGACCCGTCTCCGATTTTTCCAAAAAGTGAGGAAAATCAATCTACCACACCTGTCATTCATAAAAAATGTGGAAACGCGCCCGGGTCACTTCATCAAGGCCCCCAATTCTAGCTTTAAAGATGATCCAAAAATAAGCTCTGAGAACAGAATCTGAGAGGGGGGGGGGAGAGAGAGTTTTTGCTCTATTTCTTCCTTAATGTTGACACCACCACTCTTCCAGCACTTTATTCTTACTACAAATGACCGAACACACCTACCTGACACTATAATGAAGAAAAAAAATTTTCATCCCTACCTGGCCAAAATTGAAGAAATCTCACAGTGCCGGCACTGTTCAAAATCACTCAAAATCACCAAAAATCGACCCGTCTCCGATTTTTCCAAAAAGTGAGGAAAATCAATCTACCACACCTGTCATTCATAAAAAATGTGGAAACGCGCCCGGGTCACTTCATCAAGGCCCCCAATTCTAGCTTTAAAGATGATCCAAAAATAAGCTCTGAGAACAGAATCTGAGAGGGGGGGGGGGAGAGAGAGTTTTTGCTCTATTTCTTCCTTAATGTTGACACCACCACTCTTCCAGCACTTTATTCTTACTACAAATGACCGAACACACCTACCTGACACTATAATGAAGAAAAAAAATTTTCATCCCTACCTGGCCAAAATTGAAGAAATCTCACAGTGCCGGCACTGTTCAAAATCACTCAAAATCACCAAAAATCGACCCGTCTCCGATTTTTCCAAAAAGTGAGGAAAATCAATCTACCACACCTGTCATTCATAAAAAATGTGGAAACGCGCCCGGGTCACTTCATCAAGGCCCCCAATTCTAGCTTTAAAGATGATCCAAAAATAAGCTCTGAGAACAGAATCTGAGAGGGGGGGGGGGAGAGAGAGTTTTTGCTCTATTTCTTCCTTAATGTTGACACCACCACTCTTCCAGCACTTTATTCTTACTACAAATGACCGAACACACCTACCTGACACTATAATGAAGAAAAAAAATTTTCATCCCTACCTGGCCAAAATTGAAGAAATCTCACAGTGCCGGCACTGTTCAAAATCACTCAAAATCACCAAAAATCGACCCGTCTCCGATTTTTCCAAAAAGTGAGGAAAATCAATCTACCACACCTGTCATTCATAAAAAATGTGGAAACGCGCCCGGGTCACTTCATCAAGGCCCCCAATTCTAGCTTTAAAGATGATCCAAAAATAAGCTCTGAGAACAGAATCTGAGAGGGGGGGGGGGAGAGAGAGTTTTTGCTCTATTTCTTCCTTAATGTTGACACCACCACTCTTCCAGCACTTTATTCTTACTACAAATGACCGAACACACCTACCTGACACTATAATGAAGAAAAAAAATTTTCATCCCTACCTGGCCAAAATTGAAGAAATCTCACAGTGCCGGCACTGTTCAAAATCACTCAAAATCACCAAAAATCGACCCGTCTCCGATTTTTCCAAAAAGTGAGGAAAATCAATCTACCACACCTGTCATTCATAAAAAATGTGGAAACGCGCCCGGGTCACTTCATCAAGGCCCCCAATTCTAGCTTTAAAGATGATCCAAAAATAAGCTCTGAGAACAGAATCTGAGAGGGGGGGGGGGAGAGAGAGTTTTTGCTCTATTTCTTCCTTAATGTTGACACCACCACTCTTCCAGCACTTTATTCTTACTACAAATGACCGAACACACCTACCTGACACTATAATGAAGAAAAAAAATTTTCATCCCTACCTGGCCAAAATTGAAGAAATCTCACAGTGCCGGCACTGTTCAAAATCACTCAAAATCACCAAAAATCGACCCGTCTCCGATTTTTCCAAAAAGTGAGGAAAATCAATCTACCACACCTGTCATTCATAAAAAATGTGGAAACGCGCCCGGGTCACTTCATCAAGGCCCCCAATTCTAGCTTTAAAGATGATCCAAAAATAAGCTCTGAGAACAGAATCTGAGAGGGGGGGGGGGAGAGAGAGTTTTTGCTCTATTTCTTCCTTAATGTTGACACCACCACTCTTCCAGCACTTTATTCTTACTACAAATGACCGAACACACCTACCTGACACTATAATGAAGAAAAAAAATTTTCATCCCTACCTGGCCAAAATTGAAGAAATCTCACAGTGCCGGCACTGTTCAAAATCACTCAAAATCACCAAAAATCGACCCGTCTCCGATTTTTCCAAAAAGTGAGGAAAATCAATCTACCACACCTGTCATTCATAAAAAATGTGGAAACGCGCCCGGGTCACTTCATCAAGGCCCCCAATTCTAGCTTTAAAGATGATCCAAAAATAAGCTCTGAGAACAGAATCTGAGAGGGGGGGGGGGAGAGAGAGTTTTTGCTCTATTTCTTCCTTAATGTTGACACCACCACTCTTCCAGCACTTTATTCTTACTACAAATGACCGAACACACCTACCTGACACTATAATGAAGAAAAAAAATTTTCATCCCTACCTGGCCAAAATTGAAGAAATCTCACAGTGCCGGCACTGTTCAAAATCACTCAAAATCACCAAAAATCGACCCGTCTCCGATTTTTCCAAAAAGTGAGGAAAATCAATCTACCACACCTGTCATTCATAAAAAATGTGGAAACGCGCCCGGGTCACTTCATCAAGGCCCCCAATTCTAGCTTTAAAGATGATCCAAAAATAAGCTCTGAGAACAGAATCTGAGAGGGGGGGGGGGAGAGAGAGTTTTTGCTCTATTTCTTCCTTAATGTTGACACCACCACTCTTCCAGCACTTTATTCTTACTACAAATGACCGAACACACCTACCTGACACTATAATGAAGAAAAAAAATTTTCATCCCTACCTGGCCAAAATTGAAGAAATCTCACAGTGCCGGCACTGTTCAAAATCACTCAAAATCACCAAAAATCGACCCGTCTCCGATTTTTCCAAAAAGTGAGGAAAATCAATCTACCACACCTGTCATTCATAAAAAATGTGGAAACGCGCCCGGGTCACTTCATCAAGGCCCCCAATTCTAGCTTTAAAGATGATCCAAAAATAAGCTCTGAGAACAGAATCTGAGAGGGGGGGGGGGAGAGAGAGTTTTTGCTCTATTTCTTCCTTAATGTTGACACCACCACTCTTCCAGCACTTTATTCTTACTACAAATGACCGAACACACCTACCTGACACTATAATGAAGAAAAAAAATTTTCATCCCTACCTGGCCAAAATTGAAGAAATCTCACAGTGCCGGCACTGTTCAAAATCACTCAAAATCACCAAAAATCGACCCGTCTCCGATTTTTCCAAAAAGTGAGGAAAATCAATCTACCACACCTGTCATTCATAAAAAATGTGGAAACGCGCCCGGGTCACTTCATCAAGGCCCCCAATTCTAGCTTTAAAGATGATCCAAAAATAAGCTCTGAGAACAGAATCTGAGAGGGGGGGGGGGGAGAGAGAGTTTTTGCTCTATTTCTTCCTTAATGTTGACACCACCACTCTTCCAGCACTTTATTCTTACTACAAATGACCGAACACACCTACCTGACACTATAATGAAGAAAAAAAATTTTCATCCCTACCTGGCCAAAATTGAAGAAATCTCACAGTGCCGGCACTGTTCAAAATCACTCAAAATCACCAAAAATCGACCCGTCTCCGATTTTTCCAAAAAGTGAGGAAAATCAATCTACCACACCTGTCATTCATAAAAAATGTGGAAACGCGCCCGGGTCACTTCATCAAGGCCCCCAATTCTAGCTTTAAAGATGATCCAAAAATAAGCTCTGAGAACAGAATCTGAGAGGGGGGGGGGGAGAGAGAGTTTTTGCTCTATTTCTTCCTTAATGTTGACACCACCACTCTTCCAGCACTTTATTCTTACTACAAATGACCGAACACACCTACCTGACACTATAATGAAGAAAAAAAATTTTCATCCCTACCTGGCCAAAATTGAAGAAATCTCACAGTGCCGGCACTGTTCAAAATCACTCAAAATCACCAAAAATCGACCCGTCTCCGATTTTTCCAAAAAGTGAGGAAAATCAATCTACCACACCTGTCATTCATAAAAAATGTGGAAACGCGCCCGGGTCACTTCATCAAGGCCCCCAATTCTAGCTTTAAAGATGATCCAAAAATAAGCTCTGAGAACAGAATCTGAGAGGGGGGGGGGGAGAGAGAGTTTTTGCTCTATTTCTTCCTTAATGTTGACACCACCACTCTTCCAGCACTTTATTCTTACTACAAATGACCGAACACACCTACCTGACACTATAATGAAGAAAAAAAATTTTCATCCCTACCTGGCCAAAATTGAAGAAATCTCACAGTGCCGGCACTGTTCAAAATCACTCAAAATCACCAAAAATCGACCCGTCTCCGATTTTTCCAAAAAGTGAGGAAAATCAATCTACCACACCTGTCATTCATAAAAAATGTGGAAACGCGCCCGGGTCACTTCATCAAGGCCCCCAATTCTAGCTTTAAAGATGATCCAAAAATAAGCTCTGAGAACAGAATCTGAGAGGGGGGGGGGGAGAGAGAGTTTTTGCTCTATTTCTTCCTTAATGTTGACACCACCACTCTTCCAGCACTTTATTCTTACTACAAATGACCGAACACACCTACCTGACACTATAATGAAGAAAAAAAATTTTCATCCCTACCTGGCCAAAATTGAAGAAATCTCACAGTGCCGGCACTGTTCAAAATCACTCAAAATCACCAAAAATCGACCCGTCTCCGATTTTTCCAAAAAGTGAGGAAAATCAATCTACCACACCTGTCATTCATAAAAAATGTGGAAACGCGCCCGGGTCACTTCATCAAGGCCCCCAATTCTAGCTTTAAAGATGATCCAAAAATAAGCTCTGAGAACAGAATCTGAGAGGGGGGGGGGGAGAGAGAGTTTTTGCTCTATTTCTTCCTTAATGTTGACACCACCACTCTTCCAGCACTTTATTCTTACTACAAATGACCGAACACACCTACCTGACACTATAATGAAGAAAAAAAATTTTCATCCCTACCTGGCCAAAATTGAAGAAATCTCACAGTGCCGGCACTGTTCAAAATCACTCAAAATCACCAAAAATCGACCCGTCTCCGATTTTTCCAAAAAGTGAGGAAAATCAATCTACCACACCTGTCATTCATAAAAAATGTGGAAACGCGCCCGGGTCACTTCATCAAGGCCCCCAATTCTAGCTTTAAAGATGATCCAAAAATAAGCTCTGAGAACAGAATCTGAGAGGGGGGGGGGGGAGAGAGAGTTTTTGCTCTATTTCTTCCTTAATGTTGACACCACCACTCTTCCAGCACTTTATTCTTACTACAAATGACCGAACACACCTACCTGACACTATAATGAAGAAAAAAAATTTTCATCCCTACCTGGCCAAAATTGAAGAAATCTCACAGTGCCGGCACTGTTCAAAATCACTCAAAATCACCAAAAATCGACCCGTCTCCGATTTTTCCAAAAAGTGAGGAAAATCAATCTACCACACCTGTCATTCATAAAAAATGTGGAAACGCGCCCGGGTCACTTCATCAAGGCCCCCAATTCTAGCTTTAAAGATGATCCAAAAATAAGCTCTGAGAACAGAATCTGAGAGGGGGGGGGGGGAGAGAGAGTTTTTGCTCTATTTCTTCCTTAATGTTGACACCACCACTCTTCCAGCACTTTATTCTTACTACAAATGACCGAACACACCTACCTGACACTATAATGAAGAAAAAAAATTTTCATCCCTACCTGGCCAAAATTGAAGAAATCTCACAGTGCCGGCACTGTTCAAAATCACTCAAAATCACCAAAAATCGACCCGTCTCCGATTTTTCCAAAAAGTGAGGAAAATCAATCTACCACACCTGTCATTCATAAAAAATGTGGAAACGCGCCCGGGTCACTTCATCAAGGCCCCCAATTCTAGCTTTAAAGATGATCCAAAAATAAGCTCTGAGAACAGAATCTGAGAGGGGGGGGGGGAGAGAGAGTTTTTGCTCTATTTCTTCCTTAATGTTGACACCACCACTCTTCCAGCACTTTATTCTTACTACAAATGACCGAACACACCTACCTGACACTATAATGAAGAAAAAAAATTTTCATCCCTACCTGGCCAAAATTGAAGAAATCTCACAGTGCCGGCACTGTTCAAAATCACTCAAAATCACCAAAAATCGACCCGTCTCCGATTTTTCCAAAAAGTGAGGAAAATCAATCTACCACACCTGTCATTCATAAAAAATGTGGAAACGCGCCCGGGTCACTTCATCAAGGCCCCCAATTCTAGCTTTAAAGATGATCCAAAAATAAGCTCTGAGAACAGAATCTGAGAGGGGGGGGGGGAGAGAGAGTTTTTGCTCTATTTCTTCCTTAATGTTGACACCACCACTCTTCCAGCACTTTATTCTTACTACAAATGACCGAACACACCTACCTGACACTATAATGAAGAAAAAAAATTTTCATCCCTACCTGGCCAAAATTGAAGAAATCTCACAGTGCCGGCACTGTTCAAAATCACTCAAAATCACCAAAAATCGACCCGTCTCCGATTTTTCCAAAAAGTGAGGAAAATCAATCTACCACACCTGTCATTCATAAAAAATGTGGAAACGCGCCCGGGTCACTTCATCAAGGCCCCCAATTCTAGCTTTAAAGATGATCCAAAAATAAGCTCTGAGAACAGAATCTGAGAGGGGGGGGGGGGAGAGAGAGTTTTTGCTCTATTTCTTCCTTAATGTTGACACCACCACTCTTCCAGCACTTTATTCTTACTACAAATGACCGAACACACCTACCTGACACTATAATGAAGAAAAAAAATTTTCATCCCTACCTGGCCAAAATTGAAGAAATCTCACAGTGCCGGCACTGTTCAAAATCACTCAAAATCACCAAAAATCGACCCGTCTCCGATTTTTCCAAAAAGTGAGGAAAATCAATCTACCACACCTGTCATTCATAAAAAATGTGGAAACGCGCCCGGGTCACTTCATCAAGGCCCCCAATTCTAGCTTTAAAGATGATCCAAAAATAAGCTCTGAGAACAGAATCTGAGAGGGGGGGGGGGGAGAGAGAGTTTTTGCTCTATTTCTTCCTTAATGTTGACACCACCACTCTTCCAGCACTTTATTCTTACTACAAATGACCGAACACACCTACCTGACACTATAATGAAGAAAAAAAATTTTCATCCCTACCTGGCCAAAATTGAAGAAATCTCACAGTGCCGGCACTGTTCAAAATCACTCAAAATCACCAAAAATCGACCCGTCTCCGATTTTTCCAAAAAGTGAGGAAAATCAATCTACCACACCTGTCATTCATAAAAAATGTGGAAACGCGCCCGGGTCACTTCATCAAGGCCCCCAATTCTAGCTTTAAAGATGATCCAAAAATAAGCTCTGAGAACAGAATCTGAGAGGGGGGGGGGGAGAGAGAGTTTTTGCTCTATTTCTTCCTTAATGTTGACACCACCACTCTTCCAGCACTTTATTCTTACTACAAATGACCGAACACACCTACCTGACACTATAATGAAGAAAAAAAATTTTCATCCCTACCTGGCCAAAATTGAAGAAATCTCACAGTGCCGGCACTGTTCAAAATCACTCAAAATCACCAAAAATCGACCCGTCTCCGATTTTTCCAAAAAGTGAGGAAAATCAATCTACCACACCTGTCATTCATAAAAAATGTGGAAACGCGCCCGGGTCACTTCATCAAGGCCCCCAATTCTAGCTTTAAAGATGATCCAAAAATAAGCTCTGAGAACAGAATCTGAGAGGGGGGGGGGGGAGAGAGAGTTTTTGCTCTATTTCTTCCTTAATGTTGACACCACCACTCTTCCAGCACTTTATTCTTACTACAAATGACCGAACACACCTACCTGACACTATAATGAAGAAAAAAAATTTTCATCCCTACCTGGCCAAAATTGAAGAAATCTCACAGTGCCGGCACTGTTCAAAATCACTCAAAATCACCAAAAATCGACCCGTCTCCGATTTTTCCAAAAAGTGAGGAAAATCAATCTACCACACCTGTCATTCATAAAAAATGTGGAAACGCGCCCGGGTCACTTCATCAAGGCCCCCAATTCTAGCTTTAAAGATGATCCAAAAATAAGCTCTGAGAACAGAATCTGAGAGGGGGGGGGGGGAGAGAGAGTTTTTGCTCTATTTCTTCCTTAATGTTGACACCACCACTCTTCCAGCACTTTATTCTTACTACAAATGACCGAACACACCTACCTGACACTATAATGAAGAAAAAAAATTTTCATCCCTACCTGGCCAAAATTGAAGAAATCTCACAGTGCCGGCACTGTTCAAAATCACTCAAAATCACCAAAAATCGACCCGTCTCCGATTTTTCCAAAAAGTGAGGAAAATCAATCTACCACACCTGTCATTCATAAAAAATGTGGAAACGCGCCCGGGTCACTTCATCAAGGCCCCCAATTCTAGCTTTAAAGATGATCCAAAAATAAGCTCTGAGAACAGAATCTGAGAGGGGGGGGGGGGAGAGAGAGTTTTTGCTCTATTTCTTCCTTAATGTTGACACCACCACTCTTCCAGCACTTTATTCTTACTACAAATGACCGAACACACCTACCTGACACTATAATGAAGAAAAAAAATTTTCATCCCTACCTGGCCAAAATTGAAGAAATCTCACAGTGCCGGCACTGTTCAAAATCACTCAAAATCACCAAAAATCGACCCGTCTCCGATTTTTCCAAAAAGTGAGGAAAATCAATCTACCACACCTGTCATTCATAAAAAATGTGGAAACGCGCCCGGGTCACTTCATCAAGGCCCCCAATTCTAGCTTTAAAGATGATCCAAAAATAAGCTCTGAGAACAGAATCTGAGAGGGGGGGGGGGAGAGAGAGTTTTTGCTCTATTTCTTCCTTAATGTTGACACCACCACTCTTCCAGCACTTTATTCTTACTACAAATGACCGAACACACCTACCTGACACTATAATGAAGAAAAAAAATTTTCATCCCTACCTGGCCAAAATTGAAGAAATCTCACAGTGCCGGCACTGTTCAAAATCACTCAAAATCACCAAAAATCGACCCGTCTCCGATTTTTCCAAAAAGTGAGGAAAATCAATCTACCACACCTGTCATTCATAAAAAATGTGGAAACGCGCCCGGGTCACTTCATCAAGGCCCCCAATTCTAGCTTTAAAGATGATCCAAAAATAAGCTCTGAGAACAGAATCTGAGAGGGGGGGGGGGAGAGAGAGTTTTTGCTCTATTTCTTCCTTAATGTTGACACCACCACTCTTCCAGCACTTTATTCTTACTACAAATGACCGAACACACCTACCTGACACTATAATGAAGAAAAAAAATTTTCATCCCTACCTGGCCAAAATTGAAGAAATCTCACAGTGCCGGCACTGTTCAAAATCACTCAAAATCACCAAAAATCGACCCGTCTCCGATTTTTCCAAAAAGTGAGGAAAATCAATCTACCACACCTGTCATTCATAAAAAATGTGGAAACGCGCCCGGGTCACTTCATCAAGGCCCCCAATTCTAGCTTTAAAGATGATCCAAAAATAAGCTCTGAGAACAGAATCTGAGAGGGGGGGGGGGAGAGAGAGTTTTTGCTCTATTTCTTCCTTAATGTTGACACCACCACTCTTCCAGCACTTTATTCTTACTACAAATGACCGAACACACCTACCTGACACTATAATGAAGAAAAAAAATTTTCATCCCTACCTGGCCAAAATTGAAGAAATCTCACAGTGCCGGCACTGTTCAAAATCACTCAAAATCACCAAAAATCGACCCGTCTCCGATTTTTCCAAAAAGTGAGGAAAATCAATCTACCACACCTGTCATTCATAAAAAATGTGGAAACGCGCCCGGGTCACTTCATCAAGGCCCCCAATTCTAGCTTTAAAGATGATCCAAAAATAAGCTCTGAGAACAGAATCTGAGAGGGGGGGGGGGAGAGAGAGTTTTTGCTCTATTTCTTCCTTAATGTTGACACCACCACTCTTCCAGCACTTTATTCTTACTACAAATGACCGAACACACCTACCTGACACTATAATGAAGAAAAAAAATTTTCATCCCTACCTGGCCAAAATTGAAGAAATCTCACAGTGCCGGCACTGTTCAAAATCACTCAAAATCACCAAAAATCGACCCGTCTCTGATTTTTCCAAAAAGTGAGGAAAATCAATCTACCACACCTGTCATTCATAAAAAATGTGGAAACGCGCCCGGGTCACTTCATCAAGGCCCCCAATTCTAGCTTTAAAGATGATCCAAAAATAAGCTCTGAGAACAGAATCTGAGAGGGGGGGGGGGAGAGAGAGTTTTTGCTCTATTTCTTCCTTAATGTTGACACCACCACTCTTCCAGCACTTTATTCTTACTACAAATGACCGAACACACCTACCTGACACTATAATGAAGAAAAAAAATTTTCATCCCTACCTGGCCAAAATTGAAGAAATCTCACAGTGCCGGCACTGTTCAAAATCACTCAAAATCACCAAAAATCGACCCGTCTCCGATTTTTCCAAAAAGTGAGGAAAATCAATCTACCACACCTGTCATTCATAAAAAAAAATGTGGAAACGCGCCCGGGTCACTTCATCAAGGCCCCCAATTCTAGCTTTAAAGATGATCCAAAAATAAGCTCTGAGAACAGAATCTGAGAGGGGGGGGGGGGAGAGAGAGTTTTTGCTCTATTTCTTCCTTAATGTTGACACCACCACTCTTCCAGCACTTTATTCTTACTACAAATGACCGAACACACCTACCTGACACTATAATGAAGAAAAAAAATTTTCATCCCTACCTGGCCAAAATTGAAGAAATCTCACAGTGCCGAAACTGTTCAAAATCACTCAAAATCACCAAAAATCGACCCGTCTCCGATTTTTCCAAAAAGTGAGGAAAATCAATCTACCACACCTGTCATTCATAAAAAATGTGGAAACGCGCCCGGGTCACTTCATCAAGGCCCCCAATTCTAGCTTTAAAGATGATCCAAAAATAAGCTCTGAGAACAGAATCTGAGAGGGGGGGGGGGGGGAGAGAGAGTTTTTGCTCTATTTCTTCCTTAATGTTGACACCACCACTCTTCCAGCACTTTATTCTTACTACAAATGACCGAACACACCTACCTGACACTATAATGAAGAAAAAAAATTTTCATCCCTACCTGGCCAAAATTGAAGAAATCTCACAGTGCCGGCACTGTTCAAAATCACTCAAAATCACCAAAAATCGACCCGTCTCCGATTTTTCCAAAAAGTGAGGAAAATCAATCTACCACACCTGTCATTCATAAAAAATGTGGAAACGCGCCCGGGTCACTTCATCAAGGCCCCCAATTCTAGCTTTAAAGATGATCCAAAAATAAGCTCTGAGAACAGAATCTGAGAGGGGGGGGGGGGGGGAGAGAGAGTTTTTGCTCTATTTCTTCCTTAATGTTGACACCACCACTCTTCCAGCACTTTATTCTTACTACAAATGACCGAACACACCTACCTGACACTATAATGAAGAAAAAAAATTTTCATCCCTACCTGGCCAAAATTGAAGAAATCTCACAGTGCCGGCACTGTTCAAAATCACTCAAAATCACCAAAAATCGACCCGTCTCCGATTTTTCCAAAAAGTGAGGAAAATCAATCTACCACACCTGTCATTCATAAAAAATGTGGAAACGCGCCCGGGTCACTTCATCAAGGCCCCCAATTCTAGCTTTAAAGATGATCCAAAAATAAGCTCTGAGAACAGAATCTGAGAGGGGGGGGGGGGGGAGAGAGAGTTTTTGCTCTATTTCTTCCTTAATGTTGATACCACCACTCTTCCAGCACTTTATTCTTACTACAAATGACCGAACACACCTACCTGACACTATAATGAAGAAAAAAAATTTTCATCCCTACCTGGCCAAAATTGAAGAAATCTCACAGTGCCGGCACTGTTCAAAATCACTCAAAATCACCAAAAATCGACCCGTCTCCGATTTTTCCAAAAAGTGAGGAAAATCAATCTACCACACCTGTCATTCATAAAAAATGTGGAAACGCGCCTGGGTCACTTCATCAAGGCCCCCAATTCTAGCTTTAAAGATGATCCAAAAATAAGCTCTGAGAACAGAATCTGAGAGGGGGGGGGGGGGGAGAGAGAGTTTTTGCTCTATTTCTTCCTTAATGTTGACACCACCACTCTTCCAGCACTTTATTCTTACTACAAATGACCGAACACACCTACCTGACACTATAATGAAGAAAAAAAATTTTCATCCCTACCTGGCCAAAATTGAAGAAATCTCACAGTGCCGGCACTGTTCAAAATCACTCAAAATCACCAAAAATCGACCCGTCTCCGATTTTTCCAAAAAGTGAGGAAAATCAATCTACCACACCTGTCATTCATAAAAAATGTGGAAACGCGCCCGGGTCACTTCATCAAGGCCCCCAATTCTAGCTTTAAAGATGATCCAAAAATAAGCTCTGAGAACAGAATCTGAGAGGGGGGGGGGGGAGAGAGAGTTTTTGCTCTATTTCTTCCTTAATGTTGACACCACCACTCTTCCAGCACTTTATTCTTACTACAAATGACCGAACACACCTACCTGACACTATAATGAAGAAAAAAAATTTTCATCCCTACCTGGCCAAAATTGAAGAAATCTCACAGTGCCGGCACTGTTCAAAATCACTCAAAATCACCAAAAAATCGACCCGTCTCCGATTTTTCCAAAAAGTGAGGAAAATCAATCTACCACACCTGTCATTCATAAAAAATGTGGAAACGCGCCCGGGTCACTTCATCAAGGCCCCAATTCTAGCTTTAAAGATGATCCAAAAATAAGCTCTGAGAACAGAATCTGAGAGGGGGGGGGGGGGGAGAGAGAGAGTTTTTGCTCTATTTCTTCCTTAATGTTGACACCACCACTCTTCCAGCACTTTATTCTTACTACAAATGACCGAACACACCTACCTGACACTATAATGAAGAAAAAAAAATTTTCATCCCTACCTGGCCAAAATTGAAGAAATCTCACAGTGCCGGCACTGTTCAAAATCCACTCAAAATCACCAAAAATCGACCCGTCTCCGATTTTTCCAAAAAGTGAGGAAATCAATCTACCACACCTGTCATTCATAAAAAATGTGGAAACGCGCCCGGGTCACTTCATCAAGGCCCCCAATTCTAGCTTTAAAGATGATCCAAAAATAAGCTCTGAGAACAGAATCTGAGAGGGGGGGGGGGGGGGGGGGGGGGTGGGGGGAGGGGGGGAGAGAGAGTTTTTGCTCTATTTCTTCCTTAATGTTGACACCACCACTCTTCCAGCACTTTATTCTTACTACAAATGACCGAACACACCTACCTGACACTATAATGAAGAAAAAAAAATTTTCATCCCTACCTGGCCAAAATTGAAGAAATCTCACAGTGCCGGCACTGTTCAAAATCACTCAAAATCACCAAAAATCGACCCGTCTCCGATTTTTCCAAAAAGTGAGGAAAATCAATCTACCACACCTGTCATTCATAAAAAATGTGGAAACGCGCCCGGGTCACTTCATCAAGGCCCCCAATTCTAGCTTTAAAGATGATCCAAAAATAAGCTCTGAGAACAGAATCTGAGAGGGGGGGGGTGGGGGGGGGGGGGGGTGGAGAGAGAGAGTTTTTGCTCTATTTCTTCCTTAATGTTGACACCACCACTCTTCCAGCACTTTTATTCTTACTACAAATGACCGAAACACACCTACCTGACACTATAATGAAGAAAAAAAATTTTCATCCCTATCACCAAAAATCGACCCGTCTCCGATTTTTCCAAAAAGTGAGGAAAATCAATCTACCACACCTGTCATTCATAAAAAATGTGGAAACGCGCCCGGGTCACTTCATCAAGGCCCCCAATTCTAGCTTTAAAGATGATCCAAAAATAAGCTCTGAGAACAGAATCTGAGAGGGGGGGGGGGAGAGAGAGTTTTTGCTCTATTTCTTCCTTAATGTTGACACCACCACTCTTCCAGCACTTTATTCTTACTACAAATGACCGAACACACCTACCTGACACTATAATGAAGAAAAAAAATTTTCATCCCTACCTGGCCAAAATTGAAGAAATCTCACAGTGCCGGCACTGTTCAAAATCACTCAAAATCACCAAAAATCGACCCGTCTCCGATTTTTCCAAAAAGTGAGGAAAATCAATCTACCACACCTGTCATTCATAAAAAATGTGGAAACGCGCCCGGGTCACTTCATCAAGGCCCCCAATTCTAGCTTTAAAGATGATCCAAAAATAAGCTCTGAGAACAGAATCTGAGAGGGGGGGGGGGAGAGAGAGTTTTTGCTCTATTTCTTCCTTAATGTTGACACCACCACTCTTCCAGCACTTTATTCTTACTACAAATGACCGAACACACCTACCTGACACTATAATGAAGAAAAAAAATTTTCATCCCTACCTGGCCAAAATTGAAGAAATCTCACAGTGCCGGCACTGTTCAAAATCACTCAAAATCACCAAAAATCGACCCGTCTCCGATTTTTCCAAAAAGTGAGGAAAATCAATCTACCACACCTGTCATTCATAAAAAATGTGGAAACGCGCCCGGGTCACTTCATCAAGGCCCCCAATTCTAGCTTTAAAGATGATCCAAAAATAAGCTCTGAGAACAGAATCTGAGAGGGGGGGGGGGGAGAGAGAGTTTTTGCTCTATTTCTTCCTTAATGTTGACACCACCACTCTTCCAGCACTTTATTCTTACTACAAATGACCGAACACACCTACCTGACACTATAATGAAGAAAAAAAATTTTCATCCCTACCTGGCCAAAATTGAAGAAATCTCACAGTGCCAGGCACTGTTCAAAATCACTCAAAATCACCAAAAATCGACCCGTCTCCGATTTTTCCAAAAAGTGAGGAAAATCAATCTACCACACCTGTCATTCATAAAAAATGTGGAAACGCGCCCGGGTCACTTCATCAAGGCCCCCAATTCTAGCTTTAAAGATGATCCAAAAATAAGCTCTGAGAACAGAATCTGAGAGGGGGGGGGGGAGAGAGAGTTTTTGCTCTATTTCTTCCTTAATGTTGACACCACCACTCTTCCAGCACTTTATTCTTACTACAAATGACCGAACACACCTACCTGACACTATAATGAAGAAAAAAAATTTTCATCCCTACCTGGCCAAAATTGAAGAAATCTCACAGTGCCGGCACTGTTCAAAATCACTCAAAATCACCAAAAATCGACCCGTCTCCGATTTTTCCAAAAAGTGAGGAAAATCAATCTACCACACCTGTCATTCATAAAAAATGTGGAAACGCGCCCGGGTCACTTCATCAAGGCCCCCAATTCTAGCTTTAAAGATGATCCAAAAATAAGCTCTGAGAACAGAATCTGAGAGGGGGGGGGGGAGAGAGAGTTTTTGCTCTATTTCTTCCTTAATGTTGACACCACCACTCTTCCAGCACTTTATTCTTACTACAAATGACCGAACACACCTACCTGACACTATAATGAAGAAAAAAAATTTTCATCCCTACCTGGCCAAAATTGAAGAAATCTCACAGTGCCGGCACTGTTCAAAATCACTCAAAATCACCAAAAATCGACCCGTCTCCGATTTTTCCAAAAAGTGAGGAAAATCAATCTACCACACCTGTCATTCATAAAAAATGTGGAAACGCGCCCGGGTCACTTCATCAAGGCCCCCAATTCTAGCTTTAAAGATGATCCAAAAATAAGCTCTGAGAACAGAATCTGAGAGGGGGGGGGGGGAGAGAGAGTTTTTGCTCTATTTCTTCCTTAATGTTGACACCACCACTCTTCCAGCACTTTATTCTTACTACAAATGACCGAACACACCTACCTGACACTATAATGAAGAAAAAAAATTTTCATCCCTACCTGGCCAAAATTGAAGAAATCTCACAGTGCCGGCACTGTTCAAAATCACTCAAAATCACCAAAAATCGACCCGTCTCCGATTTTTCCAAAAAGTGAGGAAAATCAATCTACCACACCTGTCATTCATAAAAAATGTGGAAACGCGCCCGGGTCACTTCATCAAGGCCCCCAATTCTAGCTTTAAAGATGATCCAAAAATAAGCTCTGAGAACAGAATCTGAGAGGGGGGGGGGGGGAGAAGTTTTTGCTCTATTTCTTCCTTAATGTTGACACCACCACTCTTCCAGCACTTTATTCTTACTACAAATGACCGAACACACCTACCTGACACTATAATGAAGAAAAAAAATTTTCATCCCTACCTGGCCAAAATTGAAGAAATCTCACAGTGCCGGCACTGTTCAAAATCACTCAAAATCACCAAAAATCGACCCGTCTCCGATTTTTCCAAAAAGTGAGGAAAATCAATCTACCACACCTGTCATTCATAAAAAATGTGGAAACGCGCCCGGGTCACTTCATCAAGGCCCCCAATTCTAGCTTTAAAGATGATCCAAAAATAAGCTCTGAGAACAGAATCTGAGAGGGGGGGGGGGAGAGAGAGTTTTTGCTCTATTTCTTCCTTAATGTTGACACCACCACTCTTCCAGCACTTTATTCTTACTACAAATGACCGAACACACCTACCTGACACTATAATGAAGAAAAAAAATTTTCATCCCTACCTGGCCAAAATTGAAGAAATCTCACAGTGCCGGCACTGTTCAAAATCACTCAAAATCACCAAAAATCGACCCGTCTCCGATTTTTCCAAAAAGTGAGGAAAATCAATCTACCACACCTGTCATTCATAAAAAATGTGGAAACGCGCCCGGGTCACTTCATCAAGGCCCCCAATTCTAGCTTTAAAGATGATCCAAAAATAAGCTCTGAGAACAGAATCTGAGAGGGGGGGGGGGGAGAGAGAGTTTTTGCTCTATTTCTTCCTTAATGTTGACACCACCACTCTTCCAGCACTTTATTCTTACTACAAATGACCGAACACACCTACCTGACACTATAATGAAGAAAAAAAATTTTCATCCCTACCTGGCCAAAATTGAAGAAATCTCACAGTGCCGGCACTGTTCAAAATCACTCAAAATCACCAAAAATCGACCCGTCTCCGATTTTTCCAAAAAGTGAGGAAAATCAATCTACCACACCTGTCATTCATAAAAAATGTGGAAACGCGCCCGGGTCACTTCATCAAGGCCCCCAATTCTAGCTTTAAAGATGATCCAAAAATAAGCTCTGAGAACAGAATCTGAGAGGGGGGGGGGGAGAGAGAGTTTTTGCTCTATTTCTTCCTTAATGTTGACACCACCACTCTTCCAGCACTTTATTCTTACTACAAATGACCGAACACACCTACCTGACACTATAATGAAGAAAAAAAATTTTCATCCCTACCTGGCCAAAATTGAAGAAATCTCACAGTGCCGGCACTGTTCAAAATCACTCAAAATCACCAAAAATCGACCCGTCTCCGATTTTTCCAAAAAGTGAGGAAAATCAATCTACCACACCTGTCATTCATAAAAAATGTGGAAACGCGCCCGGGTCACTTCATCAAGGCCCCCAATTCTAGCTTTAAAGATGATCCAAAAATAAGCTCTGAGAACAGAATCTGAGAGGGGGGGGGGGAGAGAGAGTTTTTGCTCTATTTCTTCCTTAATGTTGACACCACCACTCTTCCAGCACTTTATTCTTACTACAAATGACCGAACACACCTACCTGACACTATAATGAAGAAAAAAAATTTTCATCCCTACCTGGCCAAAATTGAAGAAATCTCACAGTGCCGGCACTGTTCAAAATCACTCAAAATCACCAAAAATCGACCCGTCTCCGATTTTTCCAAAAAGTGAGGAAAATCAATCTACCACACCTGTCATTCATAAAAAATGTGGAAACGCGCCCGGGTCACTTCATCAAGGCCCCCAATTCTAGCTTTAAAGATGATCCAAAAATAAGCTCTGAGAACAGAATCTGAGAGGGGGGGGGGGAGAGAGAGTTTTTGCTCTATTTCTTCCTTAATGTTGACACCACCACTCTTCCAGCACTTTATTCTTACTACAAATGACCGAACACACCTACCTGACACTATAATGAAGAAAAAAAATTTTCATCCCTACCTGGCCAAAATTGAAGAAATCTCACAGTGCCGGCACTGTTCAAAATCACTCAAAATCACCAAAAATCGACCCGTCTCCGATTTTTCCAAAAAGTGAGGAAAATCAATCTACCACACCTGTCATTCATAAAAAATGTGGAAACGCGCCCGGGTCACTTCATCAAGGCCCCCAATTCTAGCTTTAAAGATGATCCAAAAATAAGCTCTGAGAACAGAATCTGAGAGGGGGGGGGGGAGAGAGAGTTTTTGCTCTATTTCTTCCTTAATGTTGACACCACCACTCTTCCAGCACTTTATTCTTACTACAAATGACCGAACACACCTACCTGACACTATAATGAAGAAAAAAAATTTTCATCCCTACCTGGCCAAAATTGAAGAAATCTCACAGTGCCGGCACTGTTCAAAATCACTCAAAATCACCAAAAATCGACCCGTCTCCGATTTTTCCAAAAAGTGAGGAAAATCAATCTACCACACCTGTCATTCATAAAAAATGTGGAAACGCGCCCGGGTCACTTCATCAAGGCCCCCAATTCTAGCTTTAAAGATGATCCAAAAATAAGCTCTGAGAACAGAATCTGAGAGGGGGGGGGGGAGAGAGAGTTTTTGCTCTATTTCTTCCTTAATGTTGACACCACCACTCTTCCAGCACTTTATTCTTACTACAAATGACCGAACACACCTACCTGACACTATAATGAAGAAAAAAAATTTTCATCCCTACCTGGCCAAAATTGAAGAAATCTCACAGTGCCGGCACTGTTCAAAATCACTCAAAATCACCAAAAATCGACCCGTCTCCGATTTTTCCAAAAAGTGAGGAAAATCAATCTTACCACACCTGTCATTCATAAAAAATGTGGAAACGCGCCCGGGTCACTTCATCAAGGCCCCCAATTCTAGCTTTAAAGATGATCCAAAAATAAGCTCTGAGAACAGAATCTGAGAGGGGGGGGGGGAGAGAGAGTTTTTGCTCTATTTCTTCCTTAATGTTGACACCACCACTCTTCCAGCACTTTATTCTTACTACAAATGACCGAACACACCTACCTGACACTATAATGAAGAAAAAAAATTTTCATCCCTACCTGGCCAAAATTGAAGAAATCTCACAGTGCCGGCACTGTTCAAAATCACTCAAAATCACCAAAAATCGACCCGTCTCCGATTTTTCCAAAAAGTGAGGAAAATCAATCTACCACACCTGTCATTCATAAAAAATGTGGAAACGCGCCCGGGTCACTTCATCAAGGCCCCCAATTCTAGCTTTAAAGATGATCCAAAAATAAGCTCTGAGAACAGAATCTGAGAGGGGGGGGGGGAGAGAGAGTTTTTGCTCTATTTCTTCCTTAATGTTGACACCACCACTCTTCCAGCACTTTATTCTTACTACAAATGACCGAACACACCTACCTGACACTATAATGAAGAAAAAAAATTTTCATCCCTACCTGGCCAAAATTGAAGAAATCTCACAGTGCCGGCACTGTTCAAAATCACTCAAAATCACCAAAAATCGACCCGTCTCCGATTTTTCCAAAAAGTGAGGAAAATCAATCTACCACACCTGTCATTCATAAAAAATGTGGAAACGCGCCCGGGTCACTTCATCAAGGCCCCCAATTCTAGCTTTAAAGATGATCCAAAAATAAGCTCTGAGAACAGAATCTGAGAGGGGGGGGGGGAGAGAGAGTTTTTGCTCTATTTCTTCCTTAATGTTGACACCACCACTCTTCCAGCACTTTATTCTTACTACAAATGACCGAACACACCTACCTGACACTATAATGAAGAAAAAAAATTTTCATCCCTACCTGGCCAAAATTGAAGAAATCTCACAGTGCCGGCACTGTTCAAAATCACTCAAAATCACCAAAAATCGACCCGTCTCCGATTTTTCCAAAAAGTGAGGAAAATCAATCTACCACACCTGTCATTCATAAAAAATGTGGAAACGCGCCCGGGTCACTTCATCAAGGCCCCCAATTCTAGCTTTAAAGATGATCCAAAAATAAGCTCTGAGAACAGAATCTGAGAGGGGGGGGGGGAGAGAGAGTTTTTGCTCTATTTCTTCCTTAATGTTGACACCACCACTCTTCCAGCACTTTATTCTTACTACAAATGACCGAACACACCTACCTGACACTATAATGAAGAAAAAAAATTTTCATCCCTACCTGGCCAAAATTGAAGAAATCTCACAGTGCCGGCACTGTTCAAAATCACTCAAAATCACCAAAAATCGACCCGTCTCCGATTTTTCCAAAAAGTGAGGAAAATCAATCTACCACACCTGTCATTCATAAAAAATGTGGAAACGCGCCCGGGTCACTTCATCAAGGCCCCCAATTCTAGCTTTAAAGATGATCCAAAAATAAGCTCTGAGAACAGAATCTGAGAGGGGGGGGGGGGAGAGAGAGTTTTTGCTCTATTTCTTCCTTAATGTTGACACCACCACTCTTCCAGCACTTTATTCTTACTACAAATGACCGAACACACCTACCTGACACTATAATGAAGAAAAAAAATTTTCATCCCTACCTGGCCAAAATTGAAGAAATCTCACAGTGCCGGCACTGTTCAAAATCACTCAAAATCACCAAAAATCGACCCGTCTCCGATTTTTCCAAAAAGTGAGGAAAATCAATCTACCACACCTGTCATTCATAAAAAATGTGGAAACGCGCCCGGGTCACTTCATCAAGGCCCCCAATTCTAGCTTTAAAGATGATCCAAAAATAAGCTCTGAGAACAGAATCTGAGAGGGGGGGGGGGGAGAGAGAGTTTTTGCTCTATTTCTTCCTTAATGTTGACACCACCACTCTTCCAGCACTTTATTCTTACTACAAATGACCGAACACACCTACCTGACACTATAATGAAGAAAAAAAATTTTCATCCCTACCTGGCCAAAATTGAAGAAATCTCACAGTGCCGGCACTGTTCAAAATCACTCAAAATCACCAAAAATCGACCCGTCTCCGATTTTTCCAAAAAGTGAGGAAAATCAATCTACCACACCTGTCATTCATAAAAAATGTGGAAACGCGCCCGGGTCACTTCATCAAGGCCCCCAATTCTAGCTTTAAAGATGATCCAAAAATAAGCTCTGAGAACAGAATCTGAGAGGGGGGGGGGGGAGAGAGAGTTTTTGCTCTATTTCTTCCTTAATGTTGACACCACCACTCTTCCAGCACTTTATTCTTACTACAAATGACCGAACACACCTACCTGACACTATAATGAAGAAAAAAAATTTTCATCCCTACCTGGCCAAAATTGAAGAAATCTCACAGTGCCGGCACTGTTCAAAATCACTCAAAATCACCAAAAATCGACCCGTCTCCGATTTTTCCAAAAAGTGAGGAAAATCAATCTACCACACCTGTCATTCATAAAAAATGTGGAAACGCGCCCGGGTCACTTCATCAAGGCCCCCAATTCTAGCTTTAAAGATGATCCAAAAATAAGCTCTGAGAACAGAATCTGAGAGGGGGGGGGGGGAGAGAGAGTTTTTGCTCTATTTCTTCCTTAATGTTGACACCACCACTCTTCCAGCACTTTATTCTTACTACAAATGACCGAACACACCTACCTGACACTATAATGAAGAAAAAAAATTTTCATCCCTACCTGGCCAAAATTGAAGAAATCTCACAGTGCCGGCACTGTTCAAAATCACTCAAAATCACCAAAAATCGACCCGTCTCCGATTTTTCCAAAAAGTGAGGAAAATCAATCTACCACACCTGTCATTCATAAAAAATGTGGAAACGCGCCCGGGTCACTTCATCAAGGCCCCCAATTCTAGCTTTAAAGATGATCCAAAAATAAGCTCTGAGAACAGAATCTGAGAGGGGGGGGGGAGAGAGAGTTTTTGCTCTATTTCTTCCTTAATGTTGACACCACCACTCTTCCAGCACTTTATTCTTACTACAAATGACCGAACACACCTACCTGACACTATAATGAAGAAAAAAAATTTTCATCCCTACCTGGCCAAAATTGAAGAAATCTCACAGTGCCGGCACTGTTCAAAATCACTCAAAATCACCAAAAATCGACCCGTCTCCGATTTTTCCAAAAAGTGAGGAAAATCAATCTACCACACCTGTCATTCATAAAAAATGTGGAAACGTGCCCGGGTCACTTCATCAAGGCCCCCAATTCTAGCTTTAAAGATGATCCAAAAATAAGCTCTGAGAACAGAATCTGAGAGGGGGGGGGGAGAGAGAGTTTTTGCTCTATTTCTTCCTTAATGTTGACACCACCACTCTTCCAGCACTTTATTCTTACTACAAATGACCGAACACACCTACCTGACACTATAATGAAGAAAAAAAATTTTCATCCCTACCTGGCCAAAATTGAAGAAATCTCACAGTGCCGGCACTGTTCAAAATCACTCAAAATCACCAAAAATCGACCCGTCTCCGATTTTTCCAAAAAGTGAGGAAAATCAATCTACCACACCTGTCATTCATAAAAAATGTGGAAACGCGCCCGGGTAACTTCATCAAGTCCCCCAATTCTAGCTTTAAAGATGATCCAAAAATAAGCTCTGAGAACAGAATCTGAGAGGGGGGGGGGGAGAGAGAGTTTTTGCTCTATTTCTTCCTTAATGTTGACACCACCACTCTTCCAGCACTTTATTCTTACTACAAATGACCGAACACACCTACCTGACACTATAATGAAGAAAAAAAATTTTCATCCCTACCTGGCCAAAATTGAAGAAATCTCACAGTGCCGGCACTGTTCAAAATCACTCAAAATCACCAAAAATCGACCCGTCTCCGATTTTTCCAAAAAATGAGGAAAATCAATCTACCACACCTGTCATTCATAAAAAATGTGGAAACGCGCCCGGGTCACTTCATCAAGGCCCCCAATTCTAGCTTTAAAGATGATCCAAAAATAAGCTCTGAGAACAGAATCTGAGAGGGGGGGGGGGAGAGAGAGTTTTTGCTCTATTTCTTCCTTAATGTTGACACCACCACTCTTCCAGCACTTTATTCTTACTACAAATGACCGAACACACCTACCTGACACTATAATGAAGAAAAAAAATTTTCATCCCTACCTGGCCAAAATTGAAGAAATCTCACAGTGCCGGCACTGTTCAAAATCACTCAAAATCACCAAAAATCGACCCGTCTCCGATTTTTCCAAAAAGTGAGGAAAATCAATCTACCACACCTGTCATTCATAAAAAATGTGGAAACGCGCCCGGGTCACTTCATCAAGGCCCCCAATTCTAGCTTTAAAGATGATCCAAAAATAAGCTCTGAGAACAGAATCTGAGAGGGGGGGGGGGGAGAGAGAGTTTTTGCTCTATTTCTTCCTTAATGTTGACACCACCACTCTTCCAGCACTTTATTCTTACTACAAATGACCGAACACACCTACCTGACACTATAATGAAGAAAAAAAATTTTCATCCCTACCTGGCCAAAATTGAAGAAATCTCACAGTGCCGGCACTGTTCAAAATCACTCAAAATCACCAAAAATCGACCCGTCTCCGATTTTTCCAAAAAGTGAGGAAAATCAATCTACCACACCTGTCATTCATAAAAAATGTGGAAACGCGCCCGGGTCACTTCATCAAGGCCCCCAATTCTAGCTTTAAAGATGATCCAAAAATAAGCTCTGAGAACAGAATCTGAGAGGGGGGGGTGGAGAGAGAGTTTTTGCTCTATTTCTTCCTTAATGTTGACACCACCACTCTTCCAGCACTTTATTCTTACTACAAATGACCGAACACACCTACCTGACACTATAATGAAGAAAAAAAATTTTCATCCCTACCTGGCCAAAATTGAAAGAAATCTCACAGTGCCGGCACTGTTCAAAATCACTCAAAATCACCAAAAACGACCCGTCTCCGATTTTTCCAAAAAGTGAGGAAAATCAATCTACCACACCTGTCATTCATAAAAAATGTGGAAACGCGCCCGGGTCACTTCATCAAGGCCCCCAATTCTAGCTTTAAAGATGATCCAAAAATAAGCTCTGAGAACAGAATCTGAGAGGGGGGGGGGGAGAGAGAGTTTTTGCTCTATTTCTTCCTTAATGTTGACACCACCACTCTTCCAGCACTTTATTCTTACTACAAATGACCGAACACACCTACCTGACACTATAATGAAGAAAAAAAATTTTCATCCCTACCTGGCCAAAATTGAAGAAATCTCACAGTGCCGGCACTGTTCAAAATCACTCAAAATCACCAAAAATCGACCCGTCTCCGATTTTTCCAAAAAGTGAGGAAAATCAATCTACCACACCTGTCATTCATAAAAAATGTGGAAACGCGCCCGGGTCACTTCATCAAGGCCCCCAATTCTAGCTTTAAAGATGATCCAAAAATAAGCTCTGAGAACAGAATCTGAGAGGGGGGGGGGGAGAGAGAGTTTTTGCTCTATTTCTTCCTTAATGTTGACACCACCACTCTTCCAGCACTTTATTCTTACTACAAATGACCGAACACACCTACCTGACACTATAATGAAGAAAAAAAATTTTCATCCCTACCTGGCCAAAATTGAAGAAATCTCACAGTGCCGGCACTGTTCAAAATCACTCAAAATCACCAAAAATCGACCCGTCTCCGATTTTTCCAAAAAGTGAGGAAAATCAATCTACCACACCTGTCATTCATAAAAAATGTGGAAACGCGCCCGGGTCACTTCATCAAGGCCCCCAATTCTAGCTTTAAAGATGATCCAAAAATAAGCTCTGAGAACAGAATCTGAGAGGGGGGGGGGGAGAGAGAGTTTTTGCTCTATTTCTTCCTTAATGTTGACACCACCACTCTTCCAGCACTTTATTCTTACTACAAATGACCGAACACACCTACCTGACACTATAATGAAGAAAAAAAATTTTCATCCCTACCTGGCCAAAATTGAAGAAATCTCACAGTGCCGGCACTGTTCAAAATCACTCAAAATCACCAAAAATCGACCCGTCTCCGATTTTTCCAAAAAGTGAGGAAAATCAATCTACCACACCTGTCATTCATAAAAAATGTGGAAACGCGCCCGGGTCACTTCATCAAGGCCCCCAATTCTAGCTTTAAAGATGATCCAAAAATAAGCTCTGAGAACAGAATCTGAGAGGGGGGGGGGGAGAGAGAGTTTTTGCTCTATTTCTTCCTTAATGTTGACACCACCACTCTTCCAGCACTTTATTCTTACTACAAATGACCGAACACACCTACCTGACACTATAATGAAGAAAAAAAATTTTCATCCCTACCTGGCCAAAATTGAAGAAATCTCACAGTGCCGGCACTGTTCAAAATCACTCAAAATCACCAAAAATCGACCCGTCTCCGATTTTTCCAAAAAGTGAGGAAAATCAATCTACCACACCTGTCATTCATAAAAAATGTGGAAACGCGCCCGGGTCACTTCATCAAGGCCCCCAATTCTAGCTTTAAAGATGATCCAAAAATAAGCTCTGAGAACAGAATCTGAGAGGGGGGGGGGGAGAGAGAGTTTTTGCTCTATTTCTTCCTTAATGTTGACACCACCACTCTTCCAGCACTTTATTCTTACTACAAATGACCGAACACACCTACCTGACACTATAATGAAGAAAAAAAATTTTCATCCCTACCTGGCCAAAATTGAAGAAATCTCACAGTGCCGGCACTGTTCAAAATCACTCAAAATCACCAAAAATCGACCCGTCTCCGATTTTTCCAAAAAGTGAGGAAAATCAATCTACCACACCTGTCATTCATAAAAAATGTGGAAACGCGCCCGGGTCACTTCATCAAGGCCCCCAATTCTAGCTTTAAAGATGATCCAAAAATAAGCTCTGAGAACAGAATCTGAGAGGGGGGGGGGGAGAGAGAGTTTTTGCTCTATTTCTTCCTTAATGTTGACACCACCACTCTTCCAGCACTTTATTCTTACTACAAATGACCGAACACACCTACCTGACACTATAATGAAGAAAAAAAATTTTCATCCCTACCTGGCCAAAATTGAAGAAATCTCACAGTGCCGGCACTGTTCAAAATCACTCAAAATCACCAAAAATCGACCCGTCTCCGATTTTTCCAAAAAGTGAGGAAAATCAATCTACCACACCTGTCATTCATAAAAAATGTGGAAACGCGCCCGGGTCACTTCATCAAGGCCCCCAATTCTAGCTTTAAAGATGATCCAAAAATAAGCTCTGAGAACAGAATCTGAGAGGGGGGGGGGGAGAGAGAGTTTTTGCTCTATTTCTTCCTTAATGTTGACACCACCACTCTTCCAGCACTTTATTCTTACTACAAATGACCGAACACACCTACCTGACACTATAATGAAGAAAAAAAATTTTCATCCCTACCTGGCCAAAATTGAAGAAATCTCACAGTGCCGGCACTGTTCAAAATCACTCAAAATCACCAAAAATCGACCCGTCTCCGATTTTTCCAAAAAGTGAGGAAAATCAATCTACCACACCTGTCATTCATAAAAAATGTGGAAACGCGCCCGGGTCACTTCATCAAGGCCCCCAATTCTAGCTTTAAAGATGATCCAAAAATAAGCTCTGAGAACAGAATCTGAGAGGGGGGGGGGGAGAGAGAGTTTTTGCTCTATTTCTTCCTTAATGTTGACACCACCACTCTTCCAGCACTTTATTCTTACTACAAATGACCGAACACACCTACCTGACACTATAATGAAGAAAAAAAATTTTCATCCCTACCTGGCCAAAATTGAAGAAATCTCACAGTGCCGGCACTGTTCAAAATCACTCAAAATCACCAAAAATCGACCCGTCTCCGATTTTTCCAAAAAGTGAGGAAAATCAATCTACCACACCTGTCATTCATAAAAAATGTGGAAACGCGCCCGGGTCACTTCATCAAGGCCCCCAATTCTAGCTTTAAAGATGATCCAAAAATAAGCTCTGAGAACAGAATCTGAGAGGGGGGGGGGGAGAGAGAGTTTTTGCTCTATTTCTTCCTTAATGTTGACACCACCACTCTTCCAGCACTTTATTCTTACTACAAATGACCGAACACACCTACCTGACACTATAATGAAGAAAAAAAATTTTCATCCCTACCTGGCCAAAATTGAAGAAATCTCACAGTGCCGGCACTGTTCAAAATCACTCAAAATCACCAAAAATCGACCCGTCTCCGATTTTTCCAAAAAGTGAGGAAAATCAATCTACCACACCTGTCATTCATAAAAAATGTGGAAACGCGCCCGGGTCACTTCATCAAGGCCCCCAATTCTAGCTTTAAAGATGATCCAAAAATAAGCTCTGAGAACAGAATCTGAGAGGGGGGGGGGGAGAGAGAGTTTTTGCTCTATTTCTTCCTTAATGTTGACACCACCACTCTTCCAGCACTTTATTCTTACTACAAATGACCGAACACACCTACCTGACACTATAATGAAGAAAAAAAATTTTCATCCCTACCTGGCCAAAATTGAAGAAATCTCACAGTGCCGGCACTGTTCAAAATCACTCAAAATCACCAAAAATCGACCCGTCTCCGATTTTTCCAAAAAGTGAGGAAAATCAATCTACCACACCTGTCATTCATAAAAAATGTGGAAACGCGCCCGGGTCACTTCATCAAGGCCCCCAATTCTAGCTTTAAAGATGATCCAAAAATAAGCTCTGAGAACAGAATCTGAGAGGGGGGGGGGGAGAGAGAGTTTTTGCTCTATTTCTTCCTTAATGTTGACACCACCACTCTTCCAGCACTTTATTCTTACTACAAATGACCGAACACACCTACCTGACACTATAATGAAGAAAAAAAATTTTCATCCCTACCTGGCCAAAATTGAAGAAATCTCACAGTGCCGGCACTGTTCAAAATCACTCAAAATCACCAAAAATCGACCCGTCTCCGATTTTTCCAAAAAGTGAGGAAAATCAATCTACCACACCTGTCATTCATAAAAAATGTGGAAACGCGCCCGGGTCACTTCATCAAGGCCCCCAATTCTAGCTTTAAAGATGATCCAAAAATAAGCTCTGAGAACAGAATCTGAGAGGGGGGGGGGGAGAGAGAGTTTTTGCTCTATTTCTTCCTTAATGTTGACACCACCACTCTTCCAGCACTTTATTCTTACTACAAATGACCGAACACACCTACCTGACACTATAATGAAGAAAAAAAATTTTCATCCCTACCTGGCCAAAATTGAAGAAATCTCACAGTGCCGGCACTGTTCAAAATCACTCAAAATCACCAAAAATCGACCCGTCTCCGATTTTTCCAAAAAGTGAGGAAAATCAATCTACCACACCTGTCATTCATAAAAAATGTGGAAACGCGCCCGGGTCACTTCATCAAGGCCCCCAATTCTAGCTTTAAAGATGATCCAAAAATAAGCTCTGAGAACAGAATCTGAGAGGGGGGGGGGGAGAGAGAGTTTTTGCTCTATTTCTTCCTTAATGTTGACACCACCACTCTTCCAGCACTTTATTCTTACTACAAATGACCGAACACACCTACCTGACACTATAATGAAGAAAAAAAATTTTCATCCCTACCTGGCCAAAATTGAAGAAATCTCACAGTGCCGGCACTGTTCAAAATCACTCAAAATCACCAAAAATCGACCCGTCTCCGATTTTTCCAAAAAGTGAGGAAAATCAATCTACCACACCTGTCATTCATAAAAAATGTGGAAACGCGCCCGGGTCACTTCATCAAGGCCCCCAATTCTAGCTTTAAAGATGATCCAAAAATAAGCTCTGAGAACAGAATCTGAGAGGGGGGGGGGGGAGAGAGAGTTTTTGCTCTATTTCTTCCTTAATGTTGACACCACCACTCTTCCAGCACTTTATTCTTACTACAAATGACCGAACACACCTACCTGACACTATAATGAAGAAAAAAAATTTTCATCCCTACCTGGCCAAAATTGAAGAAATCTCACAGTGCCGGCACTGTTCAAAATCACTCAAAATCACCAAAAATCGACCCGTCTCCGATTTTTCCAAAAAGTGAGGAAAATCAATCTACCACACCTGTCATTCATAAAAAATGTGGAAACGCGCCCGGGTCACTTCATCAAGGCCCCCAATTCTAGCTTTAAAGATGATCCAAAAATAAGCTCTGAGAACAGAATCTGAGAGGGGGGGGGGGAGAGAGAGTTTTTGCTCTATTTCTTCCTTAATGTTGACACCACCACTCTTCCAGCACTTTATTCTTACTACAAATGACCGAACACACCTACCTGACACTATAATGAAGAAAAAAAATTTTCATCCCTACCTGGCCAAAATTGAAGAAATCTCACAGTGCCGGCACTGTTCAAAATCACTCAAAATCACCAAAAATCGACCCGTCTCCGATTTTTCCAAAAAGTGAGGAAAATCAATCTACCACACCTGTCATTCATAAAAAATGTGGAAACGCGCCCGGGTCACTTCATCAAGGCCCCCAATTCTAGCTTTAAAGATGATCCAAAAATAAGCTCTGAGAACAGAATCTGAGAGGGGGGGGGGGAGAGAGAGTTTTTGCTCTATTTCTTCCTTAATGTTGACACCACCACTCTTCCAGCACTTTATTCTTACTACAAATGACCGAACACACCTACCTGACACTATAATGAAGAAAAAAAATTTTCATCCCTACCTGGCCAAAATTGAAGAAATCTCACAGTGCCGGCACTGTTCAAAATCACTCAAAATCACCAAAAATCGACCCGTCTCCGATTTTTCCAAAAAGTGAGGAAAATCAATCTACCACACCTGTCATTCATAAAAAATGTGGAAACGCGCCCGGGTCACTTCATCAAGGCCCCCAATTCTAGCTTTAAAGATGATCCAAAAATAAGCTCTGAGAACAGAATCTGAGAGGGGGGGGGGGAGAGAGAGTTTTTGCTCTATTTCTTCCTTAATGTTGACACCACCACTCTTCCAGCACTTTATTCTTACTACAAATGACCGAACACACCTACCTGACACTATAATGAAGAAAAAAAATTTTCATCCCTACCTGGCCAAAATTGAAGAAATCTCACAGTGCCGGCACTGTTCAAAATCACTCAAAATCACCAAAAATCGACCCGTCTCCGATTTTTCCAAAAAGTGAGGAAAATCAATCTACCACACCTGTCATTCATAAAAAATGTGGAAACGCGCCCGGGTCACTTCATCAAGGCCCCCAATTCTAGCTTTAAAGATGATCCAAAAATAAGCTCTGAGAACAGAATCTGAGAGGGGGGGGGGGAGAGAGAGTTTTTGCTCTATTTCTTCCTTAATGTTGACACCACCACTCTTCCAGCACTTTATTCTTACTACAAATGACCGAACACACCTACCTGACACTATAATGAAGAAAAAAAATTTTCATCCCTACCTGGCCAAAATTGAAGAAATCTCACAGTGCCGGCACTGTTCAAAATCACTCAAAATCACCAAAAATCGACCCGTCTCCGATTTTTCCAAAAAGTGAGGAAAATCAATCTACCACACCTGTCATTCATAAAAAATGTGGAAACGCGCCCGGGTCACTTCATCAAGGCCCCCAATTCTAGCTTTAAAGATGATCCAAAAATAAGCTCTGAGAACAGAATCTGAGAGGGGGGGGGGGAGAGAGAGTTTTTGCTCTATTTCTTCCTTAATGTTGACACCACCACTCTTCCAGCACTTTATTCTTACTACAAATGACCGAACACACCTACCTGACACTATAATGAAGAAAAAAAATTTTCATCCCTACCTGGCCAAAATTGAAGAAATCTCACAGTGCCGGCACTGTTCAAAATCACTCAAAATCACCAAAAATCGACCCGTCTCCGATTTTTCCAAAAAGTGAGGAAAATCAATCTACCACACCTGTCATTCATAAAAAATGTGGAAACGCGCCCGGGTCACTTCATCAAGGCCCCCAATTCTAGCTTTAAAGATGATCCAAAAATAAGCTCTGAGAACAGAATCTGAGAGGGGGGGGGGGAGAGAGAGTTTTTGCTCTATTTCTTCCTTAATGTTGACACCACCACTCTTCCAGCACTTTATTCTTACTACAAATGACCGAACACACCTACCTGACACTATAATGAAGAAAAAAAATTTTCATCCCTACCTGGCCAAAATTGAAGAAATCTCACAGTGCCGGCACTGTTCAAAATCACTCAAAATCACCAAAAATCGACCCGTCTCCGATTTTTCCAAAAAGTGAGGAAAATCAATCTACCACACCTGTCATTCATAAAAAATGTGGAAACGCGCCCGGGTCACTTCATCAAGGCCCCCAATTCTAGCTTTAAAGATGATCCAAAAATAAGCTCTGAGAACAGAATCTGAGAGGGGGGGGGGGAGAGAGAGTTTTTGCTCTATTTCTTCCTTAATGTTGACACCACCACTCTTCCAGCACTTTATTCTTACTACAAATGACCGAACACACCTACCTGACACTATAATGAAGAAAAAAAATTTTCATCCCTACCTGGCCAAAATTGAAGAAATCTCACAGTGCCGGCACTGTTCAAAATCACTCAAAATCACCAAAAATCGACCCGTCTCCGATTTTTCCAAAAAGTGAGGAAAATCAATCTACCACACCTGTCATTCATAAAAAATGTGGAAACGCGCCCGGGTCACTTCATCAAGGCCCCCAATTCTAGCTTTAAAGATGATCCAAAAATAAGCTCTGAGAACAGAATCTGAGAGGGGGGGGGGGGAGAGAGAGTTTTTGCTCTATTTCTTCCTTAATGTTGACACCACCACTCTTCCAGCACTTTATTCTTACTACAAATGACCGAACACACCTACCTGACACTATAATGAAGAAAAAAAATTTTCATCCCTACCTGGCCAAAATTGAAGAAATCTCACAGTGCCGGCACTGTTCAAAATCACTCAAAATCACCAAAAATCGACCCGTCTCCGATTTTTCCAAAAAGTGAGGAAAATCAATCTACCACACCTGTCATTCATAAAAAATGTGGAAACGCGCCCAGGTCACTTCATCAAGGCCCCCAATTCTAGCTTTAAAGATGATCCAAAAATAAGCTCTGAGAACAGAATCTGAGAGGGGGGGGGGGAGAGAGAGTTTTTGCTCTATTTCTTCCTTAATGTTGACACCACCACTCTTCCAGCACTTTATTCTTACTACAAATGACCGAACACACCTACCTGACACTATAATGAAGAAAAAAAATTTTCATCCCTACCTGGCCAAAATTGAAGAAATCTCACAGTGCCGGCACTGTTCAAAATCACTCAAAATCACCAAAAATCGACCCGTCTCCGATTTTTCCAAAAAGTGAGGAAAATCAATCTACCACACCTGTCATTCATAAAAAATGTGGAAACGCGCCCGGGTCACTTCATCAAGGCCCCCAATTCTAGCTTTAAAGATGATCCAAAAATAAGCTCTGAGAACAGAATCTGAGAGGGGGGGGGGGAGAGAGAGTTTTTGCTCTATTTCTTCCTTAATGTTGACACCACCACTCTTCCAGCACTTTATTCTTACTACAAATGACCGAACACACCTACCTGACACTATAATGAAGAAAAAAAATTTTCATCCCTACCTGGCCAAAATTGAAGAAATCTCACAGTGCCGGCACTGTTCAAAATCACTCAAAATCACCAAAAATCGACCCGTCTCCGATTTTTCCAAAAAGTGAGGAAAATCAATCTACCACACCTGTCATTCATAAAAAATGTGGAAACGCGCCCGGGTCACTTCATCAAGGCCCCCAATTCTAGCTTTAAAGATGATCCAAAAATAAGCTCTGAGAACAGAATCTGAGAGGGGGGGGGGGAGAGAGAGTTTTTGCTCTATTTCTTCCTTAATGTTGACACCACCACTCTTCCAGCACTTTATTCTTACTACAAATGACCGAACACACCTACCTGACACTATAATGAAGAAAAAAAATTTTCATCCCTACCTGGCCAAAATTGAAGAAATCTCACAGTGCCGGCACTGTTCAAAATCACTCAAAATCACCAAAAATCGACCCGTCTCCGATTTTTCCAAAAAGTGAGGAAAATCAATCTACCACACCTGTCATTCATAAAAAATGTGGAAACGCGCCCGGGTCACTTCATCAAGGCCCCCAATTCTAGCTTTAAAGATGATCCAAAAATAAGCTCTGAGAACAGAATCTGAGAGGGGGGGGGGGAGAGAGAGTTTTTGCTCTATTTCTTCCTTAATGTTGACACCACCACTCTTCCAGCACTTTATTCTTACTACAAATGACCGAACACACCTACCTGACACTATAATGAAGAAAAAAAATTTTCATCCCTACCTGGCCAAAATTGAAGAAATCTCACAGTGCCGGCACTGTTCAAAATCACTCAAAATCACCAAAAATCGACCCGTCTCCGATTTTTCCAAAAAGTGAGGAAAATCAATCTACCACACCTGTCATTCATAAAAAATGTGGAAACGCGCCCGGGTCACTTCATCAAGGCCCCCAATTCTAGCTTTAAAGATGATCCAAAAATAAGCTCTGAGAACAGAATCTGAGAGGGGGGGGGGGAGAGAGAGTTTTTGCTCTATTTCTTCCTTAATGTTGACACCACCACTCTTCCAGCACTTTATTCTTACTACAAATGACCGAACACACCTACCTGACACTATAATGAAGAAAAAAAATTTTCATCCCTACCTGGCCAAAATTGAAGAAATCTCACAGTGCCGGCACTGTTCAAAATCACTCAAAATCACCAAAAATCGACCCGTCTCCGATTTTTCCAAAAAGTGAGGAAAATCAATCTACCACACCTGTCATTCATAAAAAATGTGGAAACGCGCCCGGGTCACTTCATCAAGGCCCCCAATTCTAGCTTTAAAGATGATCCAAAAATAAGCTCTGAGAACAGAATCTGAGAGGGGGGGGGGGAGAGAGAGTTTTTGCTCTATTTCTTCCTTAATGTTGACACCACCACTCTTCCAGCACTTTATTCTTACTACAAATGACCGAACACACCTACCTGACACTATAATGAAGAAAAAAAATTTTCATCCCTACCTGGCCAAAATTGAAGAAATCTCACAGTGCCGGCACTGTTCAAAATCACTCAAAATCACCAAAAATCGACCCGTCTCCGATTTTTCCAAAAAGTGAGGAAAATCAATCTACCACACCTGTCATTCATAAAAAATGTGGAAACGCGCCCGGGTCACTTCATCAAGGCCCCCAATTCTAGCTTTAAAGATGATCCAAAAATAAGCTCTGAGAACAGAATCTGAGAGGGGGGGGGGGAGAGAGAGTTTTTGCTCTATTTCTTCCTTAATGTTGACACCACCACTCTTCCAGCACTTTATTCTTACTACAAATGACCGAACACACCTACCTGACACTATAATGAAGAAAAAAAATTTTCATCCCTACCTGGCCAAAATTGAAGAAATCTCACAGTGCCGGCACTGTTCAAAATCACTCAAAATCACCAAAAATCGACCCGTCTCCGATTTTTCCAAAAAGTGAGGAAAATCAATCTACCACACCTGTCATTCATAAAAAATGTGGAAACGCGCCCGGGTCACTTCATCAAGGCCCCCAATTCTAGCTTTAAAGATGATCCAAAAATAAGCTCTGAGAACAGAATCTGAGAGGGGGGGGGGGAGAGAGAGTTTTTGCTCTATTTCTTCCTTAATGTTGACACCACCACTCTTCCAGCACTTTATTCTTACTACAAATGACCGAACACACCTACCTGACACTATAATGAAGAAAAAAAATTTTCATCCCTACCTGGCCAAAATTGAAGAAATCTCACAGTGCCGGCACTGTTCAAAATCACTCAAAATCACCAAAAATCGACCCGTCTCCGATTTTTCCAAAAAGTGAGGAAAATCAATCTACCACACCTGTCATTCATAAAAAATGTGGAAACGCGCCCGGGTCACTTCATCAAGGCCCCCAATTCTAGCTTTAAAGATGATCCAAAAATAAGCTCTGAGAACAGAATCTGAGAGGGGGGGGGGGAGAGAGAGTTTTTGCTCTATTTCTTCCTTAATGTTGACACCACCACTCTTCCAGCACTTTATTCTTACTACAAATGACCGAACACACCTACCTGACACTATAATGAAGAAAAAAAATTTTCATCCCTACCTGGCCAAAATTGAAGAAATCTCACAGTGCCGGCACTGTTCAAAATCACTCAAAATCACCAAAAATCGACCCGTCTCCGATTTTTCCAAAAAGTGAGGAAAATCAATCTACCACACCTGTCATTCATAAAAAATGTGGAAACGCGCCCGGGTCACTTCATCAAGGCCCCCAATTCTAGCTTTAAAGATGATCCAAAAATAAGCTCTGAGAACAGAATCTGAGAGGGGGGGGGGGAGAGAGAGTTTTTGCTCTATTTCTTCCTTAATGTTGACACCACCACTCTTCCAGCACTTTATTCTTACTACAAATGACCGAACACACCTACCTGACACTATAATGAAGAAAAAAAATTTTCATCCCTACCTGGCCAAAATTGAAGAAATCTCACAGTGCCGGCACTGTTCAAAATCACTCAAAATCACCAAAAATCGACCCGTCTCCGATTTTTCCAAAAAGTGAGGAAAATCAATCTACCACACCTGTCATTCATAAAAAATGTGGAAACGCGCCCGGGTCACTTCATCAAGGCCCCCAATTCTAGCTTTAAAGATGATCCAAAAATAAGCTCTGAGAACAGAATCTGAGAGGGGGGGGGGGAGAGAGAGTTTTTGCTCTATTTCTTCCTTAATGTTGACACCACCACTCTTCCAGCACTTTATTCTTACTACAAATGACCGAACACACCTACCTGACACTATAATGAAGAAAAAAAATTTTCATCCCTACCTGGCCAAAATTGAAGAAATCTCACAGTGCCGGCACTGTTCAAAATCACTCAAAATCACCAAAAATCGACCCGTCTCCGATTTTTCCAAAAAGTGAGGAAAATCAATCTACCACACCTGTCATTCATAAAAAATGTGGAAACGCGCCCGGGTCACTTCATCAAGGCCCCCAATTCTAGCTTTAAAGATGATCCAAAAATAAGCTCTGAGAACAGAATCTGAGAGGGGGGGGGGGGAGAGAGAGTTTTTGCTCTATTTCTTCCTTAATGTTGACACCACCACTCTTCCAGCACTTTATTCTTACTACAAATGACCGAACACACCTACCTGACACTATAATGAAGAAAAAAAATTTTCATCCCTACCTGGCCAAAATTGAAGAAATCTCACAGTGCCGGCACTGTTCAAAATCACTCAAAATCACCAAAAATCGACCCGTCTCCGATTTTTCCAAAAAGTGAGGAAAATCAATCTACCACACCTGTCATTCATAAAAAATGTGGAAACGCGCCCGGGTCACTTCATCAAGGCCCCCAATTCTAGCTTTAAAGATGATCCAAAAATAAGCTCTGAGAACAGAATCTGAGAGGGGGGGGGGGAGAGAGAGTTTTTGCTCTATTTCTTCCTTAATGTTGACACCACCACTCTTCCAGCACTTTATTCTTACTACAAATGACCGAACACACCTACCTGACACTATAATGAAGAAAAAAAATTTTCATCCCTACCTGGCCAAAATTGAAGAAATCTCACAGTGCCGGCACTGTTCAAAATCACTCAAAATCACCAAAAATCGACCCGTCTCCGATTTTTCCAAAAAGTGAGGAAAATCAATCTACCACACCTGTCATTCATAAAAAATGTGGAAACGCGCCCGGGTCACTTCATCAAGGCCCCCAATTCTAGCTTTAAAGATGATCCAAAAATAAGCTCTGAGAACAGAATCTGAGAGGGGGGGGGGGAGAGAGAGTTTTTGCTCTATTTCTTCCTTAATGTTGACACCACCACTCTTCCAGCACTTTATTCTTACTACAAATGACCGAACACACCTACCTGACACTATAATGAAGAAAAAAAATTTTCATCCCTACCTGGCCAAAATTGAAGAAATCTCACAGTGCCGGCACTGTTCAAAATCACTCAAAATCACCAAAAATCGACCCGTCTCCGATTTTTCCAAAAAGTGAGGAAAATCAATCTACCACACCTGTCATTCATAAAAAATGTGGAAACGCGCCCGGGTCACTTCATCAAGGCCCCCAATTCTAGCTTTAAAGATGATCCAAAAATAAGCTCTGAGAACAGAATCTGAGAGGGGGGGGGGAGAGAGAGTTTTTGCTCTATTTCTTCCTTAATGTTGACACCACCACTCTTCCAGCACTTTATTCTTACTACAAATGACCGAACACACCTACCTGACACTATAATGAAGAAAAAAAATTTTCATCCCTACCTGGCCAAAATTGAAGAAATCTCACAGTGCCGGCACTGTTCAAAATCACTCAAAATCACCAAAAATCGACCCGTCTCCGATTTTTCCAAAAAGTGAGGAAAATCAATCTACCACACCTGTCATTCATAAAAAATGTGGAAACGCGCCCGGGTCACTTCATCAAGGCCCCCAATTCTAGCTTTAAAGATGATCCAAAAATAAGCTCTGAGAACAGAATCTGAGAGGGGGGGGGGAGAGAGAGTTTTTGCTCTATTTCTTCCTTAATGTTGACACCACCACTCTTCCAGCACTTTATTCTTACTACAAATGACCGAACACACCTACCTGACACTATAATGAAGAAAAAAAATTTTCATCCCTACCTGGCCAAAATTGAAGAAATCTCACAGTGCCGGCACTGTTCAAAATCACTCAAAATCACCAAAAATCGACCCGTCTCCGATTTTTCCAAAAAGTGAGGAAAATCAATCTACCACACCTGTCATTCATAAAAAATGTGGAAACGCGCCCGGGTCACTTCATCAAGGCCCCCAATTCTAGCTTTAAAGATGATCCAAAAATAAGCTCTGAGAACAGAATCTGAGAGGGGGGGGGGAGAGAGAGTTTTTGCTCTATTTCTTCCTTAATGTTGACACCACCACTCTTCCAGCACTTTATTCTTACTACAAATGACCGAACACACCTACCTGACACTATAATGAAGAAAAAAAATTTTCATCCCTACCTGGCCAAAATTGAAGAAATCTCACAGTGCCGGCACTGTTCAAAATCACTCAAAATCACCAAAAATCGACCCGTCTCCGATTTTTCCAAAAAGTGAGGAAAATCAATCTACCACACCTGTCATTCATAAAAAATGTGGAAACGCGCCCGGGTCACTTCATCAAGGCCCCCAATTCTAGCTTTAAAGATGATCCAAAAATAAGCTCTGAGAACAGAATCTGAGAGGGGGGGGGGAGAGAGAGTTTTTGCTCTATTTCTTCCTTAATGTTGACACCACCACTCTTCCAGCACTTTATTCTTACTACAAATGACCGAACACACCTACCTGACACTATAATGAAGAAAAAAAATTTTCATCCCTACCTGGCCAAAATTGAAGAAATCTCACAGTGCCGGCACTGTTCAAAATCACTCAAAATCACCAAAAATCGACCCGTCTCCGATTTTTCCAAAAAGTGAGGAAAATCAATCTACCACACCTGTCATTCATAAAAAATGTGGAAACGCGCCCGGGTCACTTCATCAAGGCCCCCAATTCTAGCTTTAAAGATGATCCAAAAATAAGCTCTGAGAACAGAATCTGAGAGGGGGGGGGGGAGAGAGAGTTTTTGCTCTATTTCTTCCTTAATGTTGACACCACCACTCTTCCAGCACTTTATTCTTACTACAAATGACCGAACACACCTACCTGACACTATAATGAAGAAAAAAAATTTTCATCCCTACCTGGCCAAAATTGAAGAAATCTCACAGTGCCGGCACTGTTCAAAATCACTCAAAATCACCAAAAATCGACCCGTCTCCGATTTTTCCAAAAAGTGAGGAAAATCAATCTACCACACCTGTCATTCATAAAAAATGTGGAAACGCGCCCGGGTCACTTCATCAAGGCCCCCAATTCTAGCTTTAAAGATGATCCAAAAATAAGCTCTGAGAACAGAATCTGAGAGGGGGGGGGGAGAGAGAGTTTTTGCTCTATTTCTTCCTTAATGTTGACACCACCACTCTTCCAGCACTTTATTCTTACTACAAATGACCGAACACACCTACCTGACACTATAATGAAGAAAAAAAATTTTCATCCCTACCTGGCCAAAATTGAAGAAATCTCACAGTGCCGGCACTGTTCAAAATCACTCAAAATCACCAAAAATCGACCCGTCTCCGATTTTTCCAAAAAGTGAGGAAAATCAATCTACCACACCTGTCATTCATAAAAAATGTGGAAACGCGCCCGGGTCACTTCATCAAGGCCCCCAATTCTAGCTTTAAAGATGATCCAAAAATAAGCTCTGAGAACAGAATCTGAGAGGGGGGGGGGGAGAGAGAGTTTTTGCTCTATTTCTTCCTTAATGTTGACACCACCACTCTTCCAGCACTTTATTCTTACTACAAATGACCGAACACACCTACCTGACACTATAATGAAGAAAAAAAATTTTCATCCCTACCTGGCCAATCACGGACTGTTATAGACGAATGAAGTTCTGCTTGAAAAATTAGTGATTGTTTCCAGTTTTTTTCCTGCCTTTTTTGTGTGTTGCTAGTGGTTAATTTGGTGTCAAGTAGCAGGTTTGGGCCTAAATTGCTTCTTATTTTTGGCGAGACCTGGCTCAGTGCTATACAGTTTCGGACATCTGGCGGAGGGAGCTTACAATTGTGAGCAGTGCAGTGGTTTGTTTACAAACAAGAGAATGCACATGTTCAATTACAGTACTGCCGGTATGAAAAGTAACTTTTTGTGGCATTGGGAGTTACGTCAGTGAGTCTGCTGTCTATGAGAATAGGAAATGTTTCACCAAAATATTCTGTTCATGCAGTTTTGCAGGAATTTTTTAGTGCGGCCGTCAATATCTCCGCAGCTACAAAGCTGAATGACTTCTCACTGAATGCAGCTCAATAGAATTAGTCCCAAAAACATCTTTCATAAAATTTATAATTCTACAGAAATAGGGAGATTTTTTGCTCTGTTTAATAATTACATGAAAACTTATGTGGCGAAGGGAGTCACCGGGGTGTTTTGTCATGGGAATTAAAAAAATTATGCATTTATGCTCCTCTCTGTACAAACCTATGTACTTTTTGGAGTAGAATTGCAGTAGGCTATTCTGCAAATATGCTCCCGCCGCTTTGCTACTTCGATACTACTGCATTTTCGTGCGGGTAACTAAAAAGAAATATATAATTATTAAAGGTGGGGGTGCAAATGTGTGTGCCTAGATACACAGCAGCTAAGAAATTCCTTAACCCGGGACATCTGTTATCACCTTGCCTTGGTCAACTACTTAAGGTAAAAATGTGCAGACACAAGACCCAAACTACCATCCTACTACCTACTACTAACTAACCAGACTAATTTCCTATAAACAAAACGTTGATGTATTACCAAAAAGTTAATACCACCACTAAAACAACCCATTTGCTACATAAATACAATTAATTATCTTAATTGAAGTTTGGTGGTTTCCGTTGTTATCATGATGTGTCAAACAATCAGTTTGAAAAAGAAACTGATTGTTGAAGAAATTTGCCCGTAGCTCCTTATAATTAGGCCTCACATTTTAGAATAAATTACATTTATGTGCTAATATTAGGATTTAAAACAAACTTTAAGTGCAAGAATCACACTGCGACACACCAGTTTGAAACTCTTTCTTTACCAGAACAGTCACCGAGTGGAATGAACGAAGTGACCAACAAGTTACTGCTGAAACTGTGGAAGGCTTTAGATCCGGCCTACACCGTCATTTCCCATGCGCTCCCTCTTCCCGTCTATCATATACCAGCAGTTTTTTTTTTTTTTTAAGATACAGATAGGTACCATGTGGCGGATCCAGGGGCGGATCCAGGAATATTTTAAGGGGGCGGGCCGACCCCGCCCCCCCCCTCCCTGTACAGACAGCTTGTTCAAAATATACTATAAGAGAATGTTTACAACTGCTGATTCCCTGTGTTTACAGATCACGAAATTAATATGCGCCAGCAGGGCCATATCACCGTCGTTATTCGGATATTGATTTGTTCTTGATTTGTTTGAGCTTCTTTGTTCAGGCGAGGGTGAGGACCACTGCTAAGTCCATTCCTGATCCCAAATTAAGCGATATTGAAAACTCTGTTTCTGAGTGAGTGTCTTTTAAATGTGCTTAAATATCTCCAAGCAATGTGCTTAAATATCAAACATATTTATATACAGGTACATGTATATATAAGGGTTGCTTTGCATTCTTTGCATTTGAAAAAGGGCACATACTTTAATAACATTATTACAATAATCTATTTTAATTTTGATAAAAAACTTAATCAAAAACTTTATTGCAAATGTGTTATTTAAACTTTATGGATTAAATGGATTAATCTAAAATTTTAACTAAATGCGTGTTTTGTTTCTATATCAAGTGTACCCATGTCCACAAGTAGAAGCGGTGGATGGAAGCAGTGGTTCTGATGTTCTGGTTGTGACCAGTAGGCCTAAACCACAGCAGGGACTTAATTGCTATAAAGCAGACCGACATACATCTCTAAACAGATGGAACTTATATTGTCTTTCATTAAATAACATAGAGCTTTACATTTAACGGCAAGACACACTTTGAGAAGGAATAAGATGAAAATAACATGGGTTGGCATCCTAAAATATAATTTGAGTATGACTTATTACCCTCTATTCCTTTGGAAATTATATATATATATATATATATATATATATATATATATATATATATATATATATATATATATATATATCAACAAAAGGAACATGAACAATTTTATTTCTTAGAGGGGGGGGGGTTACCTATTCAGCTGATAGCAGTGAAAATCCATGCCAAGTCTGGTCGATCAATGTAGACCTGTGGTGTCTATAGGAATGTGTCCTAAATCCCACCAAGTGTTGTTTTAGGAATTGTCGCACCACATATTTATGATGTCCGTGTTTCGATATATCCCATTTATTCATAGTTGATGGCAGAATGGACAGCCCAGAACATAGTGCACAATATTGCGCGAGCATTATTGTTGACTATGAAACAGGGGATGTGTTGGAAGCAGAAGTTGTAAGGAAGAAAGAAACCAAGCTGAGTAGCTCTGTAATGGAGAAGGAAGGGTTTGTCAGGGCTATGGATTTCCTGAAAAAAAAAAAAAGGAATCAGTGCAACAGAAGTGGTCAAAGATGCCCTTGTTGCACACTTAAGTACAAAGTGCTGTTTAGGTCTTACTATAATAATTAGAAAGCAAATTTAGTATGTGAAATGTATCTACATGTATGTGATTATTTAGTTGCAATTCTTGCTATTTTTTTGTTATATCTCTCTATATATTTAGCTAAATTTTTCTTATTTCAGAAAAAAAAAAATGAATCGGGATAAAACATTCGTGGGACATTTGGCATGGGGCAAAAATCACTGTGAGTAGATATGCATGAGAACAACACAAACTATTGCACCATTTTCCATATCTTCAGGTAGAAAAAATAAATGAGTTTTTTTCCATCATGGACATTTTCCTTTTTAATAGAGTTATGCATTAAGAATTAAATAGCTGTCTTGCAATTTTATATTTTAGGCTGAACAGACAAGGAGGACAAGAGATCTGGTTGCATGGACCAAAGGCATATTACACTCTCACTTTTGGGAATGTGAGCAAGACCACAGATAATATTTGTTGAGATAATTCTGCAGTTAAGTGTTGTGTTTATTTATTTATTCACCATTTAGATATTGCTCCGGCATCTCAAACTTTTTTAAATCAACGGAAAGAATTCTTTTTTTTTTTTTTTGGTACTTTCGTTTGGCCTTTCTTCAGCACCGTTTATTTTTACTAAAATACTTAGACGTTTAGTTGGGTATTGGAGAAAAATGGAATCCCCATTGTTGTTTATTTAGATGACGGTATTGTGTCTGAAAATTCCCTAGAAAAATATATTACATTTAAAACTACATTCTAAAAAATTAAAATGGATCTGTTTAAAGCAGATTTTGTTTTAAACGCTGAAAAAAGTAAATTAGAACCAGTCAACAAATTGGAATGGTTGGGGATTATTTGGGACATGGAAGTAAGGGGATTGTTTATTCCCGAAAGAAGGCTTTCTACATGTACTAGTAATGCTCTGTCTTTTAGACGAATTGGTTTCAGATTTACCGTATATAACAGCTATAAAATTGGCCAGGGTTACAGGTAAAATTATTTCTGTTTTATTATTATGTCTCCATTGATTGGAAATGTATCTAGATAAATAACTAGAGGAAGCATTGGGATTTTAATATTAATATTAAAGACGAATGTCTTGCATTAAAGAATTAATTTTTGGAAAGACAATTTAGTTTTCTTTTTTTTTTTTAATGAGAAAAGTCTACGTGTACAAAGCTTGCCTAGTAAGTTAAAAACGGTCTATTCAGATGCCAGAAAACCCGGTTTGGGACCATTTGTTTTAAATACGAATAAGTTTTTCATATTTAAAGGGATTTAAAGTAGATGAATAATTGGTCATCTGTTTATAGAATTTAAAACTCACTTTCTTCGAAGGAGAGATAAACAGACGATCACTGGATCATTGATATAATGGAGATGGCTTTGTTTATGTATTTCTTAGACCGATTTTGATGAATTTTTCAGGAACTGCACGAAGTGGGCCAAGGAAGAGATGATTATTTTTTGGTGGTGATCCGGATCAATAATCAATCAAAAATCAATAATAATAAAAAATCGCTGCCTTGGCGGAGGTCTGCGCTCTAGTTACCAATGGGTTATAGATACAACATGCTGTAATGGAGTTCTGCAACATTGAAGGAAGGAATGGAAGAAATGGCCATTAGGATCACAATCATTGATCAATGACAGTTAACATGGACATGATTATTGTCCAGAATGAACAGAGATTATGGGAACGATTGCTAGAGTTTTGTTTTCAAAAATTTTCTTTTTTTCCTTTTTCATGTTTTCTTGATAATGCTATCCTCCAAGACGTGAAGGTTACAAGCAATAAAAGTTTGAAGGCTTTAGCAGATTCATTACCAGATGTCATTTTGAAGTCAAGAGCAGACAACACAGTGAGAAAATATTCTTACGGCTTCCAAAAATGGCTTGAACGGTGTAATACGATCGGTGTGACCTCTTTCTTTACAGCGAAAGACTCGATTGTTGCTTTTTATCTTCAAAATTTGTCACAAACTTGTAATTATTCTGCTGCGGTTTAGACATCTTTTTACACTTTAAAATGGTTTCATGGTACAGCCAACTGTAAGAAAAATCCGAAATTGCGAGTCAAAATTCGTTATTGCAGTGAAGGAAGCATCTCAGAGACGGAAAGATCATAGAGTAACAAAAAAGGAACCTGTAACTGCTAAGCACATTTCTAAATTGGTTACTAATTTTATGAGTTCTGAAGTCACTTTGAAGGATCTCCGAGTACTTTCCGTTTGTTTGATTTCATATGCTGGATTCTAATGCAGGGACTAAAGACAGACTGTTTAAGAAACACGGTAGATGGCGATCTGAAAACACAAAAGACGGTTATGTTAAGGATACTGTCGAAGAAAGATTATTAGTTTCTAAAAATTTGAGAATTTAATTTTTTTTACTTGTCTTCCTCTTTTTATGCTATTTCAAATGTTTTACTTCAGTTTGGCTTCTGTGGCAAGTACTACAAGTTTTAATTGTTGCTTTTTATTTATTTGAATCAAGAGTGAAGAGTTTACAAATTATTTATGAAATTGAATAGATAAATAAGAACATAATATTAATTTGTTTCACATTGCGCTCCTTCACACCCCCCCCCCCCCCCCACCTCCCTTCTCTTGGGTACTTTTCCTTCTCTCTGTAATGTTTACGATCTTTTGTGAATACGACCAGTGTTAAAAAAGGTAAATTTATTAGTATCTCTAAAATCTTAAATTGATAGCTTCAATAACTTCCCTTAATCATGGTTATTTTTATTTAACTTTGACCACGGACCCGCAGAATCTTCGAGCGGGCCAGTTTATGTCTATTACTTACAATCGACAGCCAGGGGGGCGTACAATACAATATTTTTCATCCTACGCAAAGCTACTCCCCGAATGTATGAGCATCATCATTTACTTGTTATACCTATCTTCATTGCTATTTTTAGTTTTTGATTTAATATAAACTAGTTGTCCTAGAAAAATATTATGTATGGTGACAAATAGGTCTACGCGGGTAATAGCCTTGTCACAATAGTAAAATAATTTCCATAATTTCGCCGTTCTTTGAGACCAATTTCCACAGCAACTCCTCAAATGTGCCATGCACTGTACCAGTTGTAATTTGCATAAGAAAAAGTCGCGCATCGCAGTGCAAGCTATGCTCCTGGTTGGTCACTGGATAGCTAGACCCTGTAAGAAGACGACCTGCATTCAGTGGTGGTTGGAAGGGTATCACGTGATACGTCAAAAGATGCGCACGCACGTCAGTCATTTGACGTTTTGCCGTCGAAGAGTGAACATCGAAAGTGAGCTCCAGGCGACGTCTTCCTGCGTCTTCGTCCAGTAAAGCGTTGGTGCAACTGTGTGCGATGCATTGTTTATTGGGGCATTTGCGTAACGTTACGCCGACTTTGTTTCATTATGTATAAATGTATATAAATATAAATATGGATGCTACAAACTAATAATGAAACACTTGAAAAAATGTGCAATTTATGATCAACAAACCGACGAGTAGAGTTGTAAAATGTCACCGTGGCATAGGTATCACATCTCTGTCAGTGTGTAGGCCTACTATCCTATATATAGTGACTGTAGCTTGGGCAGAGTAAAATTTGCTGGCAGTGTTGATTTGTTATTGACTTTAATTTTTCTGTGTATAATTGATAATTTCTTGTTTGAATAAGAATAATAATTAACTCTAGAAATTAAAATAGTAAATTATGACAAGTTGATAATTCAGATAACTATAAGAAAGGGCATGTGACAAAGTTTTTTTTTTTTTTTTTTTTTTTTTTTTTTTTTTTTTTTTTTTTTTTTTTTTTGGAAAGTAAGCTTGACCAAAGTTTAAGGCAAAGAAAATGTAAAATGACAAAATTATCATAAACAAATGGAAGAACTTTGATATGATTATAAACTTTTTATTTCACATATTTCATAAAAACATAATTAACAGTATATTTTATTTCTTACATTTTTCTTATAAATTTTATAACTCATTTAAATATTCACATAATATTGAAATAATATAATAATACTTTTTAAATGATTTAAAAGGGTGACAACCTACAAATACATACATAGCACAGGCAAGACTGAAATCCTGATAGAATTCAGATTACTTTAAATTCGTATTGGTCAGATTTTAATATCACTTTTTTAAAACTATAAAATATGCCTTGAATTTCAAGTTAGTTTGCCAGATGCGAACATTACTCAGAGTGAGAAATCATGGTAAATGCATATAATAAGAGACAGAAAATGTAATGTACAGGTATTATCAACATTTACAAATCCTCATACCTGACAGAAATCACAATAAACGAAGTTTTTTCAAGATCTGCAGTATTTAATTTTCTCCAAGTTCATGAGACTTACTACTCACTTTACTTAATTAATCAAAACTTAACTTACAAAAGATGAGGGGAATTCTCTATGCAGATAATACAATATTTGATATTGTGACAAACTACTAATTTAACATTTGATGACTGAGTAATTAAAAAGCAATCATGTTTATTACAATGTCACACTCCATGAAGGCACAGATTTTGGAAATAACAAACATCATTCCTGTTATCTCAAGTCTCTAATTTCAGCTACAATCCATAGGCGGTATCCCATTATGAGGTTAAAAGCTGTTTCCATTCCCTGAAATTAAAAAGCAGTAAATGTTTTATATTTGATATTATTATTATTTAACTGGATAAGGCTTCAACTTTTTAGGTAACCTGTTACCATTATACTTAAATATGATTTCAATTTTTATGATAGTAAGATTAAAATGAAAGTTTAGGCAAAACAAACACAGAACATGTTTTTGTCAATGTTAACGAAATAGATGAGCAATGGAAACATAAGTCACAAGTTTACAACTATGGCATTCCGATGAATTACTTCTCACCTTTATAGTGCACAGCATTTCAAAAATAAAAATTGTAGTCCATGCTGAAAAAGATATGAGACTATCATCAGTATTTAAAAAAAAATGTTTATTTGATATGTACTTGAGCCAATTACTGTATGTGGCATAAAAGAGTGCTATTATATGGAGCTACAGTTGAGATATAATAGGCTCTTGTACATCATACACAGTGAATGACAAGTAGTTGTAACTGACTAATACCATGACTAGCCCTTCAACAGTTGTAGGAATGTGCTTGTATAGTGATCAGATTGCACATTATGCTTTAAAATACAGACAAGCATGTAAGTGATATACAAGTGCAATTATGCTGTTGTTATAAATGCTGGCCGTGGGATAACCAAAACAGTACTTTGGCATGCACTATATACAGCCTATAATTCTCAAGATCCTGGGGTGCCATTGGGTGCCATAGGCTCTTTTTGCTAACCAATATCTAAGCAACATTTCTGTCAATTTTGAAAATAATTGTCCGATTGCTTTTTCAGATATTTGATTTGAAAGACGGGGTCTGCGTGATCCAAAATTCACTCAAACAAAAATGGCCGTAATTTGCCATGGCACTGCATTGTCTATATATCCCAAGACCCAGGGGTGCTGTCAGTTGCAGGCTACATATTATGTAAAAAGGTACACGAAAAACGTCAGATTAAGATTTGGAAAAAATCTACCGTTTACTTTTTCAGATATATGCTTTTTAATGAGGGAGTTTAACATTATAAAGACGCATTCCTACAAAAATGGTCGTAATTGGGTATGAAGGATTATACCGTCTATAACTCCAAAGATCCAGGGGTGCCATCGGGTGCCATCGGCACTTTTTGTCAACAAATAAATGAGCAACATTACTGAAAAGTTGGAAAAAAATCGTCCCAGTGCTTTTCGAGATATTTCACTTGAAAGAAGGCTTGTGGTGTGAAAACTTCAGTTTACAATTGTCAAACTACATATGAAGCTATGCCTAATTTAAATTGTCATAAAAACATAAACAGACCAAACACTTGAAAATCACTTCACATGAGTTAAGTTGAGATGGTACTGATCGTTGTAAATAGTAAAATGCTTTTAAAATACCCACCAAATTTATGTGCATGCCTCCTAAATAAACAATCCTCCTGGTGCGTCGAACGTGCCATTTTGTTTACCTATAACGGAGTGTAAAATTCCTGCTTATTTCATTGGCTCCCGAAAATCACGTGATACCCTTCCACCCACCACTGACCTGCATTGAAAGTTTTCAAGTGGGTCGAGTCCATTCGATTTGAGGGGTGACAGGTGGGACGAGTCCATTCCATTTGAGGGGTGACAGGTGGGGCGAGTCCATTTCATCTTAGGGGTGACAGGTGGGGCGAGTCCATTTCATCTGAGGGGTGACAGGTGGGGCGAGTCCATTTCATCTTAGGGGTGACAGGTGGGGCGAGTCCATTTCATCTTAGGGGTGACAGGTGGGGCGAGTCCATTTCATCTGAGGGGTGACAGGTGGGGCGAGTCCATTCCATCTGAGGGGTGACAGGTGGGACGAGTCCATTCCATTTGAGGGGTGACAGGTGGGGCGAGTCCATTCGATTTGAGGGGGACAGGTGGGGTGAGTCCATTCCATTTGAGGGGTGACAGGTGGGACGAGTCCATTCGATTTGAGGGGTGACAGGTGGGGCGAGTCCATTCGATTTGAGGGGTGACAGGTGGGGCGAGTCCATTTCATCTGAGGGGTGACAGGTGGGACAAGTCCATTCGATTTGAGGGGTGACAGGTGGGGCGAGTCCATTTCTTTATATAAAAGGATCAATTTATTTTAATTATGATTTAAATGAGACATTTTCAAACATATCAGAATATGCAGTTCTAAGTTTTGGGTGGAGGAGCAAATTTCATTGTTCCCATTTCAAAAGTGTGTCAAGATCTCTTATATTTCCGTTTTAATTTAAAATTGAAGCGTTCGTTTGATGAGAAGGTCGTGAAATTTGAAACAATTTTCTCTAGCAAACCAAAACCCTTAGAATATGGACTTATATTAAATTAAGAAAATTTTATCTGGGAGGATGAACTAATTTATAAATAGATATTAAAAAACCCGTCTCACTATAAAAAATGTAGGACAGATTTTTAAAAAAGCAATATCGTAAATTCATACAAATTGTATTTATAAATGTGGGCTGTTGGAAATCCTGTAGATGTATTCTTAAAATGCTCTCAATTATTTACAAAATACTGGGCATATTAACAAAACTTTTAATCCTTTCGATTTACGACATCCTCTGTTACTGGAGAAATCATCAATCCCAAACACAATGCTTACAGATCAGTTTTAGCAGATTTAATTTGAAAGTGCTCAAACAATAATATCTTTACAATTTTACCCCTAACCCTCTATTATTATTATTATTATTATTAATATTTTATCATCATTTCATATGGAAGTGAATAAGAACACAAGGAATGACAAACGTATTTATTCAATTTTAAAACAAAAGATGCATGGATGTGCGTAGGGTTCCAGAGGGTGAATGACAGGCTTGGTTGCTAGCAGCCAGGTGCCGTGCAGTTCTCAGTATCTCAGTGGACTTCTGAAATAAGAAGGTAATGTTAACAATATCTGACTTGTCCATAGTTCAGGCTCAGATAGCACCCCAAAAAAGCAATCGATTCTATGTTGCCTAACGCCACATTTAAGACCTGAAGTTAGTAATAAAGATATTTCAGATATCTTGCTTTGAAAAAAAAAAAAAATATTGAAAACACTCCTCTAGTTTGTGTAGGTTATCACTATTTATTTATTTTACCTACTATATAAAGTTGTAATATCTAAAATCGCTTTGCATCACGCGTTTGGGAACCATATTTCGCTTTAGAATAAATCATTTCCCCGTGTTTCAACACTGCTTACAAGCATTTTACAGGTACATGTATAATGAAATTAACAAACCTACTAAAACTGACTATCCTTCATTGCCTTAGGATCAAAAGCTCGGAACTGTGACAAGTACGGTACCATCATGTAAATATGTCCGTGATCTTTGTGGTAATATGCCCATTTACTAATTTGCTAAATAATATTTTGAGTGGCATAACAGAAACGACAGGCGACAACGACAACAAAGAGTAGTAACATACCCGTAAATACTCGTCGCAAATTTCTTTGCATTTTTCTACTCTCTTTCTATCAACTGACATACGATACTGAAGAAAAAGTGCTACTTACGAAACATGCATTTGCTTCTACGCCTCATACGACTGCGTTGCGACTGCACCCGCACGTTGAACATTGCGTCTTCACCTAGCTGTGTCCTACTGCCTACTGAGCATTCGGAAATACAGCTCTCACTACGATGAGCAAGTAATTGTTATGCAAATTACAGACAGGCATGGCTCATTTCAGGCGAGGGACTGTGGTTGAAACTGTTCACGAATGTTCACGGTCTAATACATGTACATGGCGGATAAAGAGGGGGTGTCAGGGGGGATCCAGACCCCCTCCTCCCTTCGATTTCTGATAAAAAAATTACACCCAAAATCTATAGCTGAATAATAGTTATAAACCGTATCAAATGGAGATATTTTCCCTCTAAAACACCCTTTTTCGTGGCCCTCGAGCGTGCCCCAAACATAACTCCAAAGGGGTGAGGGTCGGCCTTGCACTCCGAGGCCTTGTCAATCCGTAAAAAAAACACCACCACCCTTCCAAAAAATCCTGGATCCGCCCCAGATATACATGTGGATTTGACTTATTCATTCACACATTAATTGATCAATAAGACCACGGGCGCTAATATACATGTATATTCCATAATACTGTAAAATGTATTCATAAATTACTGTTGTACGCGCACCGATACTCCCCCTCGTCGTTATACAATTTTCATACATAACTGTCATTGTAATTCAACGATATTATATTTAAAATAGGCCATGTAAATTTGAAAAGCTGTAGCTAGGATCGAGGCCTACCAATGAAATCTAAATATTTTCAAGAACTTTTACTGGGCATAAATACGATTTAACCCGATTTATCAAAAGCCAATTGCCACCTCTATATCTCGACTTTTCAATAAGAAACTAGGTAGCATCTAAAAGCTTAAAGCTTCAAAAATTTTGAGACCATAACAGAGTCAGCCAAGGGCACGTTTCGGTGCCACATTTGATTACGTCATGATGGATATTTACAGGTGAAGGACCAGAACAGTCTGTCGGAAACAATATAGAAACAAGGAGTCTGTTGTAACTCATTGGTAGAAATAAGAGACTGAATTTGATCTGAGGACCAGGATAGATCCGTAAATGACGCGTGTCCCATTCACTGTTCCTGGATTCTAAAATCTAGAGTAAAATATGTACTTTAGCATTGTAGCAGGACGTTAACCAATCCACTTCATGAGGACCCCATATCTTATCAAAATGTGAGAATAATTCTTTAGAAATACCCCATTTGTCAACATCCACACGTCTACTTATATAATCTGCATGGGTATTCTCTTCTCTCAGTATCCTTTCATTTCTATTGAATAACTCCATTAGAAGAAAAACATCAAAAATAATAGGTTGTAATTTACTCCTCATGCTACTTTTTTCTTTAATGTTTACAACATCTTTGCTATCAGAAAACCACTTCAATCTCAAAACACTCAACGTGTTTGCCATGGAGAACAGGACCCTGAAAACAGCTATCAGATCTCTGTAAGTAGAGCTCTCCGTCGCTTCGTCAGCTGACCATTCCCCGCAACACACCCTTTTAGGTGTCTCCACACAATATCCTCCAAACCCAGTACTACTAGCATCAGAATAAACTACCTTATTGCACTGAGGTGAAAACTGTAAAATTCTGATTTACTACACCAAGGTCTAATTTGACTGCATGCTTTCACACACATTTTCTGATTCTAAGAAAAAGCACTTGAAATAACCATGCTAATATAATTTGTCATTAGTTGCGTTACACTTCCCAACACATGAGACATAGTATAATCCGACCGACATAGCCAGACCTCTGCTCACTTTCGTGCGAATATAATGTCAGATCTCTTAGCACTTGCTAATCTAATATCAAGAACTTTGATTTCCCCAATACTAATATCTATTTCGATGCCTATAAATGCCAGACTCTGTACCTACGACCAAATAGTATTCTCATATATTTACATAAAACCTGACTTAGCAATATCATCTTTGATCTCAGCACCCTGATGCTCCAATCTATCTATGTTACCACAGTACCACAGACCGTCATCCAATTACATCGAACCATTCTTTGATTAATTGCCAAGTCAATTTTGAAAAAAATATTAAGTGCTAATGATAACCCAAATGGAAGAACTAAGAATCAAAAATAAATCTGCTGATCTTGAATTTTCCATGAAAAACCTCAATAATCCGTATGAGGATAATAGATATCTAGATGTTGATTAGCTGAATCAAATTTAATCAACCAACCACACAGTTTCATAAACATAAGAGCCGTTCTCAAATGTCCGTAACTACCAGACTGCTTACAGACATGTTTGTTTACTTCTCGTACATCTAAAATCAATCTATTTTTTTCACTGCTATGCACTGCTTCTGTTTAAGGGTTATCAACAATTGGTTGTTTGCTACACCTTTTAATCAAACGCATCTTTTTCAATTCAAGAATAGCTTTTTAACAAAAAACTTATTTTTCAATGGTGAAAGCTGTTATCTTTCCTCATCCCACAGGGTGTTGCTATAAACGGAAATTTATAACCATTTTTATCAAGTCTAGAATAAAAAATGAATACCCTACTTCTTCCCAAAAACTTAAATTGGTTCTTAACCTACTTTTCACGGGTATGAATTTCTGATTTTGCTCATGTTCATAATTATGCAACTCTTGATTGAAACTAACGCACTCATACATGTACCGGGTACTTATCTATTTTTCAATGCTTTCGCCTTCTATCCCATTCCAGATGTTCCCTTATCTCTGGGGTTGGACTCTGGTAGAATAACTTTCCCCTCTGTAAGTTGGTCACTCAAGCATGAAATGGCCCTTTCCTCAACAAGCTAAGCAAAGTCACGACCCGCTGCTGCGATAAAGACTTCTCCGCTGAGAAGTATCGCCCACCACACCTATCGGTCGGTCTGCTGATATAACCTTATTTTTTTGGCTCCCTTTTTGTTTTCTTTTATTTTCTTTGTAGCTCTCTCGCTCTCAGAATCACAAGCAAGAGGATTAACAGTTCCTTAACAGTGTCGAAAGTGTCAGCAATTCTGATAAGTTTGTTTCTCTTGCCAAGACTGTAAGGCACTGTCAGTTTGTTCACCACAATAATCTTATTTTCAAATACTGTTGAGTCAAATTGCTGGTGATTACCTTCTATTTTCCAAGATAAATATTGTCGACTTTCAGTTTTTACCGACTTCGGCATTAAAAGTAGACAGTCTATGGTCGAAATAGTCTTTCGTCTCTTTCTTTTTACTTTCCATTTTTTTCATTACATCAGCCAAGGTAAAGTGTTCGCTTCCACTGGACTCATCAACCATGTCGTCTACGGAGTCGTAATCATAAGCGTGTTAACAGTACCGTGTCAATCGCCTAAATGACACGAAAACTCCCATACACCAATCCCGCCCTCTTCTGGCGTGTCATAACCAGAGAGAAATTAATTTCACTTTAATTCCTCTCGTCAACCGATTGAAATTATATTTATATTGACTCGCTACATCGAGCTGTACGTGACGCAGTTTAGATGGTACAGGACAAAAGATTTGTGCCAGTGGTGGATTTAGGAGGGTCGGTGGGGGCGTGGGAGGGGGGAGTTTCGACCCCGACTGAATTTTTATAAATATAATGTACATTTTTTTTTTTAGAAAATCGAACTCCCCTACACTCGATAAAGTCAGGTTTGCTTATTTCTCAAATTTGTTCCAAGGGTTCGTTACTACTCCACTCGTTTAATTCAATAGATCAGGTGATGGTCGTCGGCGTAACACTGATTACTGTCTCATAAACAAAGGTGGCTGACCGTGATTCTTACTTCGCGTTAAAGGGTAGGTACTTTAATATTTATAAAACTTAAGTTTAAAGCTTAAATGCACAACCTATGACACAAATGCCAGATATGTAATTAACTTGTGTCCACCGAGGTCCATTGGTACATGTAGTTGCAGTGGCGGATTGGGAGGGGGGGTCAGGGGGTCCTGACCTCCTCCCCTTCAGTTTCTAAAAATAATCACACCGATGGTCCCCTTATGAAATAAGTATTTTCTCTAGCCGAATCATAGTTCTAAAAAGTACCAAATAGCACCGTTCGCCCTCTAAGATAAGGGTCGGTTTTGCATCCGTGGACCCCCCTTCAAATAATCCTGGTCCCGCCCCTGGGTTGGTCGCCCTTGTAACCTACAGCAGGTAAGTGATTCTTGCTATTGTCTGTTTTTGATAATCGCCTAAGATATCAATCAAGTTGTTGTATTTGTAGCGGCAAAAGGTTTCAATCTAACGCTCTTAATGGCTAAAATTAATCTGCAAACCACGTGCACTTAGTACAACTGGAAATTTTAAAAGGTGGCGATTTTATAATGAGCCGCGCAACTTTGCAACTTTTCTATCTCCAAAACTAGCAGAGATATGCCCATAATCACTATTGAACTTGGATAGGCAGTCATATGCTGACAATCTGTGTTCTTGAAATTGAGCTTTGACCTACTTTTTGCCATGAACTGCACTTCACAAATTTGAATTTAAACTTTTACTTTTCCTCATGATTTTGTTTTAAATGGTAATTTTCAACAAAACTATTTAGAACTTTTGCTTACTGCATGTAGAGCTTGTCCAGCACAACACTGGAGGTGGTGTCCCTTTTTTCACTTTTCTATACGAATGAGCTTACTCCAGCTGGTGGTACAATACCCTCAGGCGGTATCACCTCTCTGATCCTCTAGTTTTCATGGTTTTTCAAATTCATGCTTCATTTGACAAGATAAAGTGGCGTAATAAACAAAGCATTTTGTCCTGTCACACAAGTATGTTATTGCTTTTTAACCTCATTCACGGATCGTTGTGGAAATGAAATTAGGGGGTGTGAAAAATACATGGTTACCTAGAAATTCAGTGTTCAGACCAGGCTTTCACTTACTGCCTACCAGCTTGCTGCTTACTTTTTTCGTTTTTCTTACATTTTAGTTAAACATGTTTCAAACAACAAAAGCTCTAGATATTATAAAGGTTTGACAAACATTTTATTTCGAAACTTGTACATGTACCAGTTAAATTTCTGTTTTGCTGATTATGTGACCATCTCCATAAATAGAATAGGCCTGCACTGGTGCACATGGACGCGGTCGCAAATTACAGTGGAATGCTTTTTTTTTTCGAACAAAATTAATACACATTGCTAAGTTTAACTAGAAAAGCAAATATATAAATGGGCATTCAAGGTGTGTTTACATTATCGCTAGTAGAGTCCGAATTACTGGTTGCCTATGTGTGGACGAAAACCGCAGTGAGCCATCCTGAAGTATGTATAATTTCTTTATTTAGTATTCTTTACTGAGAAATGGACCATGTAATGCTAAATGCCATCGAACTCCTTTCGATTTTTTCCTTCAGCTGCCTTCAAATAGTGCCTCTACCCCCTACATCTAAACAGCCATACCCAAGTATGTCGTGAGATCATCTTAGATGTAGTCTGACAAGCGACTTTGCGGCATAAATCTTGCATTACTAATCATCATGCATCGTTATTTTATTTGATTTAATTTTAATGAATATTAATTCAATTAATTTATTCAATGTTAAAAATGAACCGTTCCGTCCACGTAGAAGCGGGGTCAATAAAAACTAACCACCTAGTCTTCGAAATCCTGGATTCGCCCCTGAGAGCTGTACTGGCAATAAACACAATCGGATTTGTTATCTATTTTTAAGGATTTATGATGTTACATTCAAGTTGTAATTTTTTCTGTCCTAGATTTCTATTACAAACAGAACCGTAAAGAAAAAACAGTAATTTAAGCGCATTATACTGTAGGTGTTCAGTGCAGGGGCGGATTTAGGCCGTCTTCTGGGTCTTCCAGAAGACGGTCAGATTTTCAAGTTTACATTGACGGGTATCCAATTTTTAATGTTGGAAGACGGTCAAAATTGGAGGATGAATCAACAAAGATAATTTGGAAGACTGTCAGTATATAGCTCTGGATCCGCCCCTGCAGTGGTTCCTACAATCGCCCAAGGACAGCCTAAATTGTAGAATCTCACATTTCCAGGAGGACAAAGGCGGCAATTTCTCGCTTAAACAATGTTTTTTTTTGTTGTTGTTGTTTCAATTTCTTTTACGAATAGAGTGGCCCCTGAAGAAAAGATTATGTCGTCTTTGCTATCTTCTGTTAAAAACATACTTTTAGTAAAATAATTAATAAACAAATCAAGAAGAAGATGCACATATTGTATACAGTAACCACTGTTGAAGAACGAAGTGAAGTATACAGATATTTCTTAATAATCACAAAGCCGAGCTGCATACATATTAGATCGACTATGTACTTTGTTACTAAGCAGACCAACTTTAGTAATTCCCTTATTTTTCCACAATATTTCTAATGAAATGTGTCACTTTTGGGTCCCAAGAGGGTGGTGCACTTTCGGAAAAATAGTATTTCGAGAGTTTTTAGATCAATCATTGTGTTTTGTTGGTAGCAGTTTTAACCAATTGCAAAGGCTGTGAGAGAGTATCGTTGCAGGAGCTTTAAGATGCGGGTGAGGTCGATGGAGTGTAAGGGGTAGTATAGGCCTATCGGTGCGAGGGAGTAATGGTGCGGAGGAGTATCAGTGCTGAGACGGAAAGGGATCATTCACAATAATTGTCTAAACATATCAACATCTCATCATTAAATCCCCAAATTGCATCTTTATAGTACTTCAAAAAGCTCCTCAGGGGTTTGAGGTTGGGGAGGGGGATGGAAAAATATTTTTTTAATTCACAAGAAATATTGAAAAAAAAAAATTACCTGTGGATGGCTAGAAAAAACAAAACACACCTTCCTGACATCATTATTTTAATTATTTTAAAAAGACCCAAATTTCATCTTTATATTATTTCAAAAAGCTCCCCAGGGGCTTGAGAGTGGGAGCTGGAATTTCATCCCGTGGGAGTTCCAAGTCTCACGAAGAAAATGCTAATATGTGAAAAAAAAAATTTTGAAAATAATAATAATAAATAATAATAATAATGATAATTAAATAAATAAATAACTCTCAGAAAAAGAATGCAATCAGTTCAGTTTTCTAACTCAAGCTGTATTTTAGTCCAATTTACCTTTTCTGTAAGATTGAGATCCATGAGTAACATGGTTTTACTTAAATTGTCATCAGTGTTCAAAATGGGGTTTCTTTAACTTTGACAAAATCAGCCCAGATCATCATGTGAAATGTGATTTATGTGAAATGTGTTCAAAAATAAGCATTAAAACCTGACTTTATAGATATTGATGTTTGCTTTTAAAATCTCATTTGAGGCAGGAGTGGGGCATCCAGACAAAGTTGTTCATTTAACTAATATGCTGACAAAATCACATTACCTCATAAAGACCCAAAATAACAACATTGTGCTTTTAAAAAAAACGTAATTAACTAGAAGTGCACAAATGATTTCATGCATCTCACCTGGATATTAAGAGAATGTATATTGTGTAACATTATATAAGTATAATTTTTTTTCTCTTTCATTTACTTACTATCCTTACTATCTTTCCATATGTATAATGTATAGTAGCTAGAGAGCTTCTAAATGTAAAAACATTTCAGTGCTCAATAAATTATTATTATTTAACCCAAAACTTGGGAAATCTGCCAAATTTGCGTAAGCACCCTCAAGTGGAAATAGCAAAAAAATAAATGAATAAATAAATAATGATAATAATTAATCAATGAATGTTCATTCATTTCTCATTATTGCCAAAAATACAAAATGTGGAAATCTTTTCAGAGTTTTTGTTCACAAGGAAGTATCAGTTCATAAAAAATGCACACTCAAAGTTAATTAAGCCTTCTCTAATAATTGCAATAGTCGTTTTTCTAATTTCCAAAAAGAGATTTCAACATGATTTTAATGCATGGACTTATGGCTGTTTTTTCTTTTTAACTTCCAGATTAAGCTGCTGGTTTGTACTTTCTATACCAAGGGTTTGAAGACCCACTATGCAAGTACCAGAACCTGCTATAGACAGTTGTCTTGGAGCCTCCAGAACACTTGCAATCCATATCCCTATCATCAAGGGGTCATTTCTTCGATGACATGCTGCGGCGTGGGGCGAGTACCTTAAAGACTTTGATGCTTTTGGACCTTTAATATATTGTCCATACTGACTTACATCATACTAGTCCTTGGAAGGCTTGGAATACTTGATTTGACCCTTTGACACCGGTTTGCAAAGCTAAGACCATTTCTGCTTAATTTGACTGATGACTTGTAAAGCACTCTTCAAACTCTTTGGTGCTCCTGTGCTGTAAGTAACAGGCTTCGTTTGATAGCACACGCAAGGTGTCTCGGAAACAGTAATGGCTGCTGAAATTGCTGGAATAAAAAAGACAGACAAACTGAAAACTTTTGTTCTAGGTTTTAAAAAACTGATACGGTAATTATTTTAAAAAAGGACTATGTATATAGGAAAGGCATCATAAAATTCGATAAATTAAAGATAAAATAATAATATAGCAGGAATCTGTATACATAGTTTTTGCTTTATTTCTTCCATAATGTTGACACCACCACTCTTCAAGCATTTTATGCTTACTACAAATGACCGAACACACCTACCTGACACTATAATGAAGAAAAAAATTTTTCATCCCTACCTGGCCAAAATTGAAGAAATCTCACAGTGCCGGCACTGTTCAAAATCACTCAAAATCACCAAAAATCGACCCGTCTCCGATTTTTCCAAAAAGTGACGAAAATCAATCTACCACACCTGTCATTCATAAAAAATGTGGAAACGCGCCCGGGTCACTTCATCAAGGCCCCCAATTCTAGCTTTAAAGATGATCCAAAAATAAGCTCTGAGAACAGAATCTGAGAGGGGGGGGGGGAGAGAGTTTTTGCTCTATTTCTTCCTTAATGTTGACACCACCACTCTTCCAGCACTTTATTCTTACTACAAATGACCGAACACACCTACCTGACACTATAATGAAGAAAAAAATTTTTCATCCCTACCTGGCCAAAATTGAAGAAATCTCACAGTGCCGGCACTGTTCAAAATCACTCAAAATCACCAAAAATCGACCCGTCTCCGATTTTTCCAAAAAGTGACGAAAATCAATCTACCACACCTGTCATTCATAAAAAATGTGGAAACGCGCCCGGGTCACTTCATCAAGGCCCCCAATTCTAGCTTTAAAGATGATCCAAAAATAAGCTCTGAGAACAGAATCTGAGAGGGGGGGGGGGGAGAGAGAGTTTTTGCTCTATTTCTTCCTTAATGTTGACACCACCACTCTTCCAGCACTTTATTCTTACTACAAATGACCGAACACATCTACCTGACACTATAATGAAGAAAAAAATTTTCATCCCTACCTGGCCAAAATTGAAGAAATCTCACAGTGCCGGCACTGTTCAAAATCACTCAAAATCACCAAAAATCGACCCGTCTCCGATTTTTCCAAAAAGTGACGAAAATCAATCTACCACACCTGTCATTCATAAAAAATGTGAAAACGCGCCCGGGTCACTTCATCAAGGCCCCCAATTCTAGCTTTAAAGATGATCCAAAAATAAGCTCTGAGAACAGAATCTGAGAGGGGGGGGGAGAGAGAGTTTTTGCTCTATTTCTTCCTTAATGTTGACACCACCACTCTTCCAGCACTTTATTCTTACTACAAATGACCGAACACACCTACCTGACACTATAATGAAGAAAAAAAATTTTCATCCCTACCTGGCCAAAATTGAAGAAATCTCACAGTGCCGGCACTGTTCAAAATCACTCAAAATCACCAAAAATCGACCCGTCTCCAATTTTTCCAAAAAGTGACGAAAATCAATCTACCACACCTGTCATTCATAAAAAATGTGGAAACGCGCCCGGGTCACTTCATCAAGGCCCCCAATTCTAGCTTTAAAGATGATCCAAAAATAAGCTCTGAGAACAGAATCTGAAAGGGGGGGGGAGAGAGAGTTTTTGCTCTATTTCTTCCTTAATGTTGACACCACCACTCTTCAAGCACTTTATTCTTACTCTAGTCTAGAATAAAAAATGAATACCCTACTTCTTCCCAAAAACTTAAATTGGTTCTTAACCTACTTTTCACGGGTATGAATTTCTGATTTTGCTCATGTTCATAATTATGCAACTCTTGATTGAAACTAACGCACTCATACATGTACCGGGTACTTATCTATTTTTCAATGCTTTCGCCTTCTATCCCATTCCAGATGTTCCCTTATCTCTGGGGTTGGACTCTGGTAGAATAACTTTCCCCTCTGTAAGTTGGTCACTCAAGCATGAAATGGCCCTTTCCTCAACAAGCTAAGCAAAGTCACGACCCGCTGCTGCGATAAAGACTTCTCCGCTGAGAAGTATCGCCCACCACACCTATCGGTCGGTCTGCTGATATAACCTTATTTTTTTGGCTCCCTTTTTGTTTTCTTTTATTTTCTTTGTAGCTCTCTCGCTCTCAGAATCACAAGCAAGAGGATTAACAGTTCCTTAACAGTGTCGAAAGTGTCAGCAATTCTGATAAGTTTGTTTCTCTTGCCAAGACTGTAAGGCACTGTCAGTTTGTTCACCACAATAATCTTATTTTCAAATACTGTTGAGTCAAATTGCTGGTGATTACCTTCTATTTTCCAAGATAAATATTGTCGACTTTCAGTTTTTACCGACTTCGGCATTAAAAGTAGACAGTCTATGGTCGAAATAGTCTTTCGTCTCTTTCTTTTTACTTTCCATTTTTTTCATTACATCAGCCAAGGTAAAGTGTTCGCTTCCACTGGACTCATCAACCATGTCGTCTACGGAGTCGTAATCATAAGCGTGTTAACAGTACCGTGTCAATCGCCTAAATGACACGAAAACTCCCATACACCAATCCCGCCCTCTTCTGGCGTGTCATAACCAGAGAGAAATTAATTTCACTTTAATTCCTCTCGTCAACCGATTGAAATTATATTTATATTGACTCGCTACATCGAGCTGTACGTGACGCAGTTTAGATGGTACAGGACAAAAGATTTGTGCCAGTGGTGGATTTAGGAGGGTCGGTGGGGGCGTGGGAGGGGGGAGTTTCGACCCCGACTGAATTTTTATAAATATAATGTACATTTTTTTTTTTAGAAAATCGAACTCCCCTACACTCGATAAAGTCAGGTTTGCTTATTTCTCAAATTTGTTCCAAGGGTTCGTTACTACTCCACTCGTTTAATTCAATAGATCAGGTGATGGTCGTCGGCGTAACACTGATTACTGTCTCATAAACAAAGGTGGCTGACCGTGATTCTTACTTCGCGTTAAAGGGTAGGTACTTTAATATTTATAAAACTTAAGTTTAAAGCTTAAATGCACAACCTATGACACAAATGCCAGATATGTAATTAACTTGTGTCCACCGAGGTCCATTGGTAGTTGCAGTGGCGGATTGGGAGGGGGGGTCAGGGGGTCCTGACCTCCTCCCCTTCAGTTTCTAAAAATAATCACACCGATGGTCCCCTTATGAAATAAGTATTTTCTCTAGCCGAATCATAGTTCTAAAAAGTACCAAATAGCACCGTTCGCCCTCTAAGATAAGGGTCGGTTTTGCATCCGTGGACCCCCCTTCAAATAATCCTGGTCCCGCCCCTGGGTTGGTCGCCCTTGTAACCTACAGCAGGTAAGTGATTCTTGCTATTGTCTGTTTTTGATAATCGCCTAAGATATCAATCAAGTTGTTGTATTTGTAGCGGCAAAAGGTTTCAATCTAACGCTCTTAATGGCTAAAATTAATCTGCAAACCACGTGCACTTAGTACAACTGGAAATTTTAAAAGGTGGCGATTTTATAATGAGCCGCGCAACTTTGCAACTTTTCTATCTCCAAAACTAGCAGAGATATGCCCATAATCACTATTGAACTTGGATAGGCAGTCATATGCTGACAATCTGTGTTCTTGAAATTGAGCTTTGACCTACTTTTTGCCATGAACTGCACTTCACAAATTTGAATTTAAACTTTTACTTTTCCTCATGATTTTGTTTTAAATGGTAATTTTCAACAAAACTATTTAGAACTTTTGCTTACTGCATGTAGAGCTTGTCCAGCACAACACTGGAGGTGGTGTCCCTTTTTTCACTTTTCTATACGAATGAGCTTACTCCAGCTGGTGGTACAATACCCTCAGGCGGTATCACCTCTCTGATCCTCTAGTTTTCATGGTTTTTCAAATTCATGCTTCATTTGACAAGATAAAGTGGCGTAATAAACAAAGCATTTTGTCCTGTCACACAAGTATGTTATTGCTTTTTAACCTCATTCACGGATCGTTGTGGAAATGAAATTAGGGGGTGTGAAAAATACATGGTTACCTAGAAATTCAGTGTTCAGACCAGGCTTTCACTTACTGCCTACCAGCTTGCTGCTTACTTTTTTCGTTTTTCTTACATTTTAGTTAAACATGTTTCAAACAACAAAAGCTCTAGATATTATAAAGGTTTGACAAACATTTTATTTCGAAACTTGTACATGTACCAGTTAAATTTCTGTTTTGCTGATTATGTGACCATCTCCATAAATAGAATAGGCCTGCACTGGTGCACATGGACGCGGTCGCAAATTACAGTGGAATGCTTTTTTTTTTCGAACAAAATTAATACACATTGCTAAGTTTAACTAGAAAAGCAAATATATAAATGGGCATTCAAGGTGTGTTTACATTATCGCTAGTAGAGTCCGAATTACTGGTTGCCTATGTGTGGACGAAAACCGCAGTGAGCCATCCTGAAGTATGTATAATTTCTTTATTTAGTATTCTTTACTGAGAAATGGACCATGTAATGCTAAATGCCATCGAACTCCTTTCGATTTTTTCCTTCAGCTGCCTTCAAATAGTGCCTCTACCCCCTACATCTAAACAGCCATACCCAAGTATGTCGTGAGATCATCTTAGATGTAGTCTGACAAGCGACTTTGCGGCATAAATCTTGCATTACTAATCATCATGCATCGTTATTTTATTTGATTTAATTTTAATGAATATTAATTCAATTAATTTATTCAATGTTAAAAATGAACCGTTCCGTCCACGTAGAAGCGGGGTCAATAAAAACTAACCACCTAGTCTTCGAAATCCTGGATTCGCCCCTGAGAGCTGTACTGGCAATAAACACAATCGGATTTGTTATCTATTTTTAAGGATTTATGATGTTACATTCAAGTTGTAATTTTTTCTGTCCTAGATTTCTATTACAAACAGAACCGTAAAGAAAAAACAGTAATTTAAGCGCATTATACTGTAGGTGTTCAGTGCAGGGGCGGATTTAGGCCGTCTTCTGGGTCTTCCAGAAGACGGTCAGATTTTCAAGTTTACATTGACGGGTATCCAATTTTTAATGTTGGAAGACGGTCAAAATTGGAGGATGAATCAACAAAGATAATTTGGAAGACTGTCAGTATATAGCTCTGGATCCGCCCCTGCAGTGGTTCCTACAATCGCCCAAGGACAGCCTAAATTGTAGAATCTCACATTTCCAGGAGGACAAAGGCGGCAATTTCTCGCTTAAACAATGTTTTTTTTTGTTGTTGTTGTTTCAATTTCTTTTACGAATAGAGTGGCCCCTGAAGAAAAGATTATGTCGTCTTTGCTATCTTCTGTTAAAAACATACTTTTAGTAAAATAATTAATAAACAAATCAAGAAGAAGATGCACATATTGTATACAGTAACCACTGTTGAAGAACGAAGTGAAGTATACAGATATTTCTTAATAATCACAAAGCCGAGCTGCATACATATTAGATCGACTATGTACTTTGTTACTAAGCAGACCAACTTTAGTAATTCCCTTATTTTTCCACAATATTTCTAATGAAATGTGTCACTTTTGGGTCCCAAGAGGGTGGTGCACTTTCGGAAAAATAGTATTTCGAGAGTTTTTAGATCAATCATTGTGTTTTGTTGGTAGCAGTTTTAACCAATTGCAAAGGCTGTGAGAGAGTATCGTTGCAGGAGCTTTAAGATGCGGGTGAGGTCGATGGAGTGTAAGGGGTAGTATAGGCCTATCGGTGCGAGGGAGTAATGGTGCGGAGGAGTATCAGTGCTGAGACGGAAAGGGATCATTCACAATAATTGTCTAAACATATCAACATCTCATCATTAAATCCCCAAATTGCATCTTTATAGTACTTCAAAAAGCTCCTCAGGGGTTTGAGGTTGGGGAGGGGGATGGAAAAATATTTTTTTAATTCACAAGAAATATTGAAAAAAAAAAAATTACCTGTGGATGGCTAGAAAAAACAAAACACACCTTCCTGACATCATTATTTTAATTATTTTAAAAAGACCCAAATTTCATCTTTATATTATTTCAAAAAGCTCCCCAGGGGCTTGAGAGTGGGAGCTGGAATTTCATCCCGTGGGAGTTCCAAGTCTCACGAAGAAAATGCTAATATGTGAAAAAAAAATTTTTGAAAATAATAATAATAAATAATAATAATAATGATAATTAAATAAATAAATAACTCTCAGAAAAAGAATGCAATCAGTTCAGTTTTCTAACTCAAGCTGTATTTTAGTCCAATTTACCTTTTCTGTAAGATTGAGATCCATGAGTAACATGGTTTTACTTAAATTGTCATCAGTGTTCAAAATGGGGTTTCTTTAACTTTGACAAAATCAGCCCAGATCATCATGTGAAATGTGATTTATGTGAAATGTGTTCAAAAATAAGCATTAAAACCTGACTTTATAGATATTGATGTTTGCTTTTAAAATCTCATTTGAGGCAGGAGTGGGGCATCCAGACAAAGTTGTTCATTTAACTAATATGCTGACAAAATCACATTACCTCATAAAGACCCAAAATAACAACATTGTGCTTTTAAAAAAAACGTAATTAACTAGAAGTGCACAAATGATTTCATGCATCTCACCTGGATATTAAGAGAATGTATATTGTGTAACATTATATAAGTATAATTTTTTTTCTCTTTCATTTACTTACTATCCTTACTATCTTTCCATATGTATAATGTATAGTAGCTAGAGAGCTTCTAAATGTAAAAACATTTCAGTGCTCAATAAATTATTATTATTTAACCCAAAACTTGGGAAATCTGCCAAATTTGCGTAAGCACCCTCAAGTGGAAATAGCAAAAAAATAAATGAATAAATAAATAATGATAATAATTAATCAATGAATGTTCATTCATTTCTCATTATTGCCAAAAATACAAAATGTGGAAATCTTTTCAGAGTTTTTGTTCACAAGGAAGTATCAGTTCATAAAAAATGCACACTCAAAGTTAATTAAGCCTTCTCTAATAATTGCAATAGTCGTTTTTCTAATTTCCAAAAAGAGATTTCAACATGATTTTAATGCATGGACTTATGGCTGTTTTTTCTTTTTAACTTCCAGATTAAGCTGCTGGTTTGTACTTTCTATACCAAGGGTTTGAAGACCCACTATGCAAGTACCAGAACCTGCTATAGACAGTTGTCTTGGAGCCTCCAGAACACTTGCAATCCATATCCCTATCATCAAGGGGTCATTTCTTCGATGACATGCTGCGGCGTGGGGCGAGTACCTTAAAGACTTTGATGCTTTTGGACCTTTAATATATTGTCCATACTGACTTACATCATACTAGTCCTTGGAAGGCTTGGAATACTTGATTTGACCCTTTGACACCGGTTTGCAAAGCTAAGACCATTTCTGCTTAATTTGACTGATGACTTGTAAAGCACTCTTCAAACTCTTTGGTGCTCCTGTGCTGTAAGTAACAGGCTTCGTTTGATAGCACACGCAAGGTGTCTCGGAAACAGTAATGGCTGCTGAAATTGCTGGAATAAAAAAGACAGACAAACTGAAAACTTTTGTTCTAGGTTTTAAAAAACTGATACGGTAATTATTTTAAAAAAGGACTATGTATATAGGAAAGGCATCATAAAATTCGATAAATTAAAGATAAAATAATAATATAGCAGGAATCTGTATACATAGTTTTTGCTTTATTTCTTCCATAATGTTGACACCACCACTCTTCAAGCATTTTATGCTTACTACAAATGACCGAACACACCTACCTGACACTATAATGAAGAAAAAAATTTTTCATCCCTACCTGGCCAAAATTGAAGAAATCTCACAGTGCCGGCACTGTTCAAAATCACTCAAAATCACCAAAAATCGACCCGTCTCCGATTTTTCCAAAAAGTGACGAAAATCAATCTACCACACCTGTCATTCATAAAAAATGTGGAAACGCGCCCGGGTCACTTCATCAAGGCCCCCAATTCTAGCTTTAAAGATGATCCAAAAATAAGCTCTGAGAACAGAATCTGAGAGGGGGGGGGGGGGGGGAGAGAGTTTTTGCTCTATTTCTTCCTTAATGTTGACACCACCACTCTTCCAGCACTTTATTCTTACTACAAATGACCGAACACACCTACCTGACACTATAATGAAGAAAAAAATTTTTCATCCCTACCTGGCCAAAATTGAAGAAATCTCACAGTGCCGGCACTGTTCAAAATCACTCAAAATCACCAAAAATCGACCCGTCTCCGATTTTTCCAAAAAGTGACGAAAATCAATCTACCACACCTGTCATTCATAAAAATGTGGAAACGCGCCCGGGTCACTTCATCAAGGCCCCCAATTCTAGCTTTAAAGATGATCCAAAAATAAGCTCTGAGAACAGAATCTGAGAGGGGGGGGGGGGGGGAGAGAGAGTTTTTGCTCTATTTCTTCCTTAATGTTGACACCACCACTCTTCCAGCACTTTATTCTTACTACAAATGACCGAACACATCTACCTGACACTATAATGAAGAAAAAAATTTTCATCCCTACCTGGCCAAAATTGAAGAAATCTCACAGTGCCGGCACTGTTCAAAATCACTCAAAATCACCAAAAATCGACCCGTCTCCGATTTTTCCAAAAAGTGACGAAAATCAATCTACCACACCTGTCATTCATAAAAAATGTGAAAACGCGCCCGGGTCACTTCATCAAGGCCCCCAATTCTAGCTTTAAAGATGATCCAAAAATAAGCTCTGAGAACAGAATCTGAGAGGGGGGGGGGAGAGAGAGTTTTTGCTCTATTTCTTCCTTAATGTTGACACCACCACTCTTCCAGCACTTTATTCTTACTACAAATGACCGAACACACCTACCTGACACTATAATGAAGAAAAAAAATTTTCATCCCTACCTGGCCAAAATTGAAGAAATCTCACAGTGCCGGCACTGTTCAAAATCACTCAAAATCACCAAAAATCGACCCGTCTCCAATTTTTCCAAAAAGTGACGAAAATCAATCTACCACACCTGTCATTCATAAAAAATGTGGAAACACGCCCGGGTCACTTCATCAAGGCCCCCAATTCTAGCTTTAAAGATGATCCAAAAATAAGCTCTGAGAACAGAATCTGAGAGGGGGGGGGGAGAGAGAGTTTTTGCTCTATTTCTTCCTTAATGTTGACACCACCACTCTTCCAGCACTTTATTCTTACTACAAATGACCGAACACACCTACCTGACACTATAATGAAGAAAAAAAATTTTCATCCCTACCTGGCCAAAATTGAAGAAATCTCACAGTGCCGGCACTGTTCAAAATCACTCAAAATCACCAAAAATCGACCCGTCTCCAATTTTTCCAAAAAGTGACGAAAATCAATCTACCACACCTGTCATTCATAAAAAATGTGGAAACGCGCCCGGGTCACTTCATCAAGGCCCCCAATTCTAGCTTTAAAGATGATCCAAAAATAAGCTCTGAGAACAGAATCTGAAAGGGGGGGGGGAGAGAGAGTTTTTGCTCTATTTCTTCCTTAATGTTGACATCACCACTCTTCAAGCACTTTATTCTTACTACAAATGACCGAACACACCTACCTGACACTATAATGAAGAAAAAAAATTTTCATCCCTACCTGGCCAAAATTGAAGAAATCTCACAGTGCCGGCACTGTTCAAAATCACTCAAAATCACCAAAAATCGACCCGTCTCCAATTTTTCCAAAAAGTGACGAAAATCAATCTACCACACCTGTCATTCATAAAAAATGTGGAAACGCGCCCGGGTCACTTCATCAAGGCCCCCAATTCTAGCTTTAAAGATGATCCAAAAATAAGCTCTGAGAACAGAATCTGAGAGGGGGGGGGGGGGGGAGAGAGAGTTTTGCTCTATTTCTTCCTTAATGTTGACACCACCACTCTTCCAGCACTTTATTCTTACTACAAATGACCGAACACACCTACCTGACACTATAATGAAGAAAAAAAATTTTTCGTCCCTACCTGGCCAAAATTGAAGAAATCTCACAGTGCCGGCACTGTTCAAAATCACTCAAAATCACCAAAAATCGACCCGTCTCCGATTTTTCCAAAAAGTGACGAAAATCAATCTACCACACCTGTCATTCATAAAAAATGTGGAAACGTGCCCGGGTCACTTCATCAAGGATCCCAATTCTAGCTTTAAAGATGATCCAAAAATAAGCTCTGAGAACAGAATCTGAGAGGGGGGGGGAGAGAGTATTTGCTCTATTTCTTCCTTAATGTTGACACCACCACTCTTCCAGCACTTTATTCTTACTACAAATGACGGAACACACCTACCTGACACTATAATGAAGAAAAAAAATTTTCATCCCTACCTGGCCAAAATTGAAGAAATCTCACAGTGCCGGCACTGTTCAAAATCACTCAAAATCACCAAAAATCGACCCGTCTCCGATTTTTCCAAAAAGTGACGAAAATCAATCTACCACACCTGTCATTCATAAAAAATGTGGAAACACGCCCGGGTCATTTCATCAAGGCCCCCAATTCTAGCTTTAAAGATGATCCAAAAATAAGCTCTGAGAACAGAATCTGAGAGGGGGGGGGAGAGAGAGTTTTTGCTCTATTTCTTCCTTAATGTTGACACCACCACTCTTCCAGCACTTTATTCTTACTACAAATGACCGAACACACCTACCTGACACTATAATGAAGAAAAAAAATTTCATCCCTACCTGGCCAAAATTGAAGAAATCTCACAGTGCCGGCACTGTTCAAAATCACTCAAAATCACCAAAAATCAACCCGTCTCCGATTTTTCCAAAAAGTGACGAAAATCAATCTACCACACCTGTCATTCATAAAAAATGTGGAAATGCGCCCGGGTCACTTCATCAAGGCCCCCAATTCTAGCTTTAAAGATGATCCAAAAATAAGCTCTGAGAACAGAATCTGAGAGGGGGGGGGGAGAGAGAGTTTTTGCTCTATTTCTTCCTTAATGTTGACACCACCACTCTTCCAGCACTTTATTCTTACTACAAATGACCGAACACACCTACCTGACACTATAATGAAGAAAAAAAATTTTCATCCCTACCTGGCCAAAATTGAAGAAATCTCACAGTGCCGGCACTGTTCAAAATCACTCAAAATCACCAAAAATTAACCCGTCTCCGATTTTTCCAAAAAGTGACGAAAATCAATCTACCACACCTGTCATTCATAAAAAATGTGGAAATGCGCCCGGGTCACTTCATCAAGGCCCCCAATTCTAGCTTTAAAGATGATCCAAAAATAAGCTCTGAGAACAGAATCTGAGAGGGGGGGGAGAGAGAGTTTTTGCTCTATTTCTTCCTTAATGTTGACACCACCACTCTTCCAGCACTTTATTCTTACTACAAATGACCGAACACACCTACCTGACACTATAATGAAGAAAAAAAATTTTCATCCCTACCTGGCCAAAATTGAAGAAATCTCACAGTGCCGGCACTGTTCAAAATCACTCAAAATCACCAAAAATCGACCCGTCTCCGATTTTTCCAAAAAGTGACGAAAATCAATCTACCACACCTGTCATTCATAAAAAATGTGGAAACGCGCCCGGGTCACTTCATCAAGGCTCCCAATTCTTGCTTTAAAGATGATCCAAAAATAAGCTCTGAGAACAGAATCTTAGAGGGGGGGGGGAGAGAGAGTTTTTGCTCTATTTCTTCCTTAATGTTGACACCACCACTCTTCCAGCACTTTATTCTTACTACAAATGACCGAACACACCTACCTGACACTATAATGAAGAAAAAAAATTTTCATCCCTACCTGGCCAAAATTGAAGAAATCTCACAGTGCCGGCACTGTTCAAAATCACTCAAAATCACCAAAAATCAACCCGTCTCCGATTTTTCCAAAAAGTGACGAAAATCAATCTACCACACCTGTCATTCATAAAAAATGTGGAAATGCGCCCGGGTCACTTCATCAAGGCCCCCAATTCTAGCTTTAAAGATGATCCAAAAATAAGCTCTGAGAACAGAATCTGAGAGGGGGGGGAGAGAGAGTTTTTGCTCTATTTCTTCCTTAATGTTGACACCACCACTCTTCCAGCACTTTATTCTTACTACAAATGACCGAACACACCTACCTGACACTATAATGAAGAAAAAAAATTTTCATCCCTACCTGGCCAAAATTGAAGAAATCTCACAGTGCCGGCACTGTTCAAAATCACTCAAAATCACCAAAAATCGACTCGTCTCCGATTTTTCCAAAAAGTGACGAAAATCAATCTACCACACCTGTCATTCATAAAAAATGTGGAAACGCGCCCGGGTCACTTCATCAAGGCCCCCAATTCTTGCTTTAAAGATGATCCAAAAATAAGCTCTGAGAACAGAATCTGAGAGGGGGGGGGGAGAGAGAGTTTTTGCTCTATTTCTTCCTTAATGTTGACACCACCACTCTTCCAGCACTTTATTCTTACTACAAATGACCGAACACACCTACCTGACACTATAATGAAGAAAAAAAATTTTCATCCCTACCTGGCCAAAATTGAAGAAATCTCACAGTGCCGGCACTGTTCAAAATCACTCAAAATCACCAAAAATCGACCCGTCTCCGATTTTTCCAAAAAGTGACGAAAATCAATCTACCACACCTGTCATTCATAAAAAATGTGGAAACGCGCCCGGGTCACTTCATCAAGGCCCCCAATTCTAGCTTTAAAGATGATCCAAAAATAAGCTCTGAGAACAGAATCTGAGAGGGGGGGGGAGAGAGAGTTTTTGCTCTATTTCTTCCTTAATGTTGACACCACCACTCTTCCAGCACTTTATTCTTACTACAAATGACCGAACACACCTACCTGACACTATAATGAAGAAAAAAAATTTTCATCCCTACCTGGCCAAAATTGAAGAAATCTCACAGTGCCGGCACTGTTCAAAATCACTCAAAATCACCAAAAATCGCCCCGTCTCCGATTTTTCCAAAAAGTGACGAAAATCAATCTACCACACCTGTCATTCATAAAAAATGTGGAAACGCGCCCGGGTCACTTCATCAAGGCCCCCAATTCTAGCTTTAAAGATGATCCAAAAATAAGCTCTGAGAACAGAATCTGAGAGGGGGGGGGGAGAGAGAGTTTTTGCTCTATTTCTTCCTTAATGTTGACACCACCACTCTTCCAGCACTTTATTCTTACTACAAATGACCGAACACACCTACCTGACACTATAATGAAGAAAAAAAATTTTCATCCCTACCTGGCCAAAATTGAAGAAATCTCACAGTGCCGGCACTGTTCAAAATCACTCAAAATCACCAAAAATCGACCCGTCTCCAATTTTTCCAAAAAGTGACGAAAATCAATCTACCACACCTGTCATTCATAAAAAATGTGGAAACGCGCTCGGGTCACTTCATCAAGGCCCCCAATTCTAGCTTTAAAGATGATCCAAAAATAAGCTCTGAGAACAGAATCTGAGAGGGGGGGGGGAGAGAGAGTTTTGCTCTATTTCTTCCTTAATGTTGACACCACCACTCTTCCAGCACTTTATTCTTACTACAAATGACCGAACACACCTACCTGACACTATAATGAAGAAAAAAATTTTTCGTCCCTACCTGGCCAAAATTGAAGAAATCTCACAGTGCCGGCACTGTTCAAAATCACTCAAAATCACCAAAAATCGACCCGTCTCCAATTTTTCCAAAAAGTGACGAAAATCAATCTACCACACCTGTCATTCATAAAAAATGTGGAAACGTGCCCGGGTCACTTCATCAAGGATCCCAATTCTAGCTTTAAAGATGATCCAAAAATAAGCTCTGAGAACAGAATCTGAGAGGGGGGGGGGGGGGAGAGAGTTTTTGCTCTATTTCTTCCTTAATGTTGACACCACCACTCTTCCAGCACTTTATTCTTACTACAAATGACCGAACACACCTACCTGACACTATAATGAAGAAAAAAAATTTTCATCCCTCCTGGCCAAAATTGAAGAAATCTCACAGTGCCGGCACTGTTCAAAATCACTCAAAATCACCAAAAATCAACCCGTCTCCGATTTTTCCAAAAAGTGACGAAAATCAATCTACCACACCTGTCATTCATAAAAAATGTGGAAATGCGCCCGGGTCACTTCATCAAGGCCCCCAATTCTAGCTTTAAAGATGATCCAAAAATAAGCTCTGAGAACAGAATCTGAGAGGGGGGGAGAGAGAGTTTTTGCTCTATTTCTTCCTTAATGTTGACACCACCACTCTTCCAGCACTTTATTCTTACTACAAATGACCGAACACACCTACCTGACACTATAATGAAGAAAAAAAATTTTCATCCCTACCTGGCCAAAATTGAAGAAATCTCACAGTGCCGGCACTGTTCAAAATCACTCAAAATCACCAAAAATCGACCCGTCTCCGATTTTTCCAAAAAGTGACGAAAATCAATCTACCACACCTGTCATTCATAAAAAATGTGGAAACGCGCCCGGGTCACTTCATCAAGGCCCCCAATTCTTGCTTTAAAGATGATCCAAAAATAAGCTCTGAGAACAGAATCTGAGAGGGGGGGGGGGAGAGAGAGTTTTTGCTCTATTTCTTCCTTAATGTTGACACCACCACTCTTCCAGCACTTTATTCTTACTACAAATGACCGAACACACCTACCTGACACTATAATGAAGAAAAAAAATTTTCATCCCTACCTGGCCAAAATTGAAGAAATCTCACAGTGCCGGCACTGTTCAAAATCACTCAAAATCACCAAAAATCGACCCGTCTCCGATTTTTCCAAAAAGTGACGAAAATCAATCTACCACACCTGTCATTCATAAAAAATGTGGAAACGCGCCCGGGTCACTTCATCAAGGCCCCCAATTCTAGCTTTAAAGATGATCCAAAAATAAGCTCTGAGAACAGAATCTGAGAGGGGGGGGGGAGAGAGAGTTTTTGCTCTATTTCTTCCTTAATGTTGACACCACCACTCTTCCAGCACTTTATTCTTACTACAAATGACCGAACACACCTACCTGACACTATAATGAAGAAAAAAAAATTTCATCCCTACCTGGCCAAAATTGAAGAAATCTCACAGTGCCGGCACTGTTCAAAATCACTCAAAATCACCAAAAATGGACCCGTCTCCGATTTTTCCAAAAAGTGACGAAAATCAATCTACCACACCTGTCATTCATAAAAAATGTGGAAACGCGCCCGGGTCACTTCATCAAGGCCCCCAATTCTAGCTTTAAAGATGATCCAAAAATAAGCTCTGAGAACAGAATCTGAGAGGGGGGGGAGAGAGAGTTTTTGCTCTATTTCTTCCTTAATGTTGACACCACCACTCTTCCAGCACTTTATTCTTACTACAAATGACCGAACACACCTACCTGACACTATAATGAAGAAAAAAAATTTTCATCCCTACCTGGCCAAAATTGAAGAAATCTCACAGTGCCGGCACTGTTCAAAATCACTCAAAATCACCAAAAATCGACCCGTCTCCGATTTTTCCAAAAAGTGACGAAAATCAATCTACCACACCTGTCATTCATAAAAAATGTGGAAACGCGCCCGGGTCACTTCATCAAGGTCCCCAATTCTAGCTTTAAAGATGATCCAAAAATAAGCTCTGAGAACAGAATCTGAGAGGGGGGGGGGGGAGAGAGAGTTTTTGCTCTATTTCTTCCTTAATGTTGACACCACCACTCTTCCAGCACTTTATTCTTACTACAAATGACCGAACACACCTACCTGACACTATAATGAAGAAAAAAAATTTTCATCCCTACCTGGCCAAAATTGAAGAAATCTCACACTGTTCAAAATCACTCAAAATCACCAAAAATCGACCCGTCTCCAATTTTTCCAAAAAGTGACGAAAATCAATCTACCACACCTGTCATTCATAAAAAATGTGGAAACGCGCCTGGGTCACTTCATCAAGGCCCCCAATTCTAGCTTTAAAGATGATCCAAAAATAAGCTCTGAGAACAGAATCTGAGAGGGGGGGGGGGAGAGAGAGTTTTTGCTCTATTTCTTCCTTAATGTTGACACCACCACTCTTCCAGCACTTTATTCTTACTACAAATGACCGAACACACCTACCTGACACTATAATGAAGAAAAAATATTTTCATCCCTACCTGGCCAAAAATGAAGAAATCTCACAGTGCCGGCACTGTTCAAAATCACTCAAAATCACCAAAAATCGACCCGTCTCCGATTTTTCCAAAAAGTGACGAAAATCAATCTACCACACCTGTCATTCATAAAAAATGTGGAAACGCGCCCGGGTCACTTCATCAAGGCCCCCAATTCTAGCTTTAAAGATGATCCAAAAATAAGCTCTGAGAACAGAATCTGAGAGGGGGGGGGAGAGAGAGTTTTTGCTCTATTTCTTCCTTAATGTTGACACCACCACTCTTCCAGCACTTTATTCTTACTACAAATGACCGAACACACCTACCTGACACTATAATGAAGAAAAAAAATTTTCATCCCTACCTGGCCAAAATTGAAGAAATCTCACAGTGCCGGCACTGTTCAAAATCACTCAAAATCACCAAAAATCGACCCGTCTCCAATTTTTCCAAAAAGTGACGAAAATCAATCTACCACACCTGTCATTCATAAAAAATGTGGAAACGCGCTCGGGTCACTTCATCAAGGCCCCCAATTCTAGCTTTAAAGATGATCCAAAAATAAGCTCTGAGAACAGAATCTGAGAGGGGGGGGGGGAGAGAGAGTTTTGCTCTATTTCTTCCTTAATGTTGACACCACCACTCTTCCAGCACTTTATTCTTACTACAAATGACCGAACACACCTACCTGACACTATAATGAAGAAAAAATATTTTCATCCCTACCTCGCCAAAAATGAAGAAATCTCACAGTGCCGGCACTGTTCAAAATCACTCAAAATCACCAAAAATCGACCCGTCTCCGATTTTTCCAAAAAGTGACGAAAATCAATCTACCACACCTGTCATTCATAAAAAATGTGGAAACGCGCCCGGGTCACTTCATCAAGGCCCCCAATTCTAGCTTTAAAGATGATCCAAAAATAAGCTCTGAGAACAGAATCTGAGAGGGGGGGGGGAGAGAGAGTTTTTGCGCTATTTCTTCCTTAATGTTGACACCACCACTCTTCCAGCACTTTATTCTTACTACAAATGACCGAACACACCTACCTGACACTATAATGAAGAAAAAAAATTTTCATCCCTACCTGGCCAAAATTGAAGAAATCTCACAGTGCCGGCACTGTTCAAAATCACTCAAAATCACCAAAAATCAACCCGTCTCCGATTTTTCCAAAAAGTGACGAAAATCAATCTACCACACCTGTCATTCATAAAAAATGTGGAAATGCGCCCGGGTCACTTCATCAAGGCACCCAATTCTAGCTTTAAAGATGATCCAAAAATAAGCTCTGAGAACAGAATCTGAGAGGGGGGGGAGAGAGAGTTTTTGCTCTATTTCTTCCTTAATGTTGACACCACCACTCTTCCAGCACTTTATTCTTACTACAAATGACCGAACACACCTACCTGACACTATAATGAAGAAAAAAAATTTTCATCCCTACCTGGCCAAAATTGAAGAAATCTCACAGTGCCGGCACTGTTCAAAATCACTCAAAATCACCAAAAATCGACCCGTCTCCGATTTTTCCAAAAAGTGACGAAAAGCAATCTACCACACCTGTCATTCATAAAAAATGTGGAAACGCGCCCGGGTCACTTCATCAAGGCCCCCAATTCTTGCTTTAAAGATGATCCAAAAATAAGCTCTGAGAACAGAATCTGAGAGGGGGGGGGGAGAGAGAGTTTTTGCTCTATTTCTTCCTTAATGTTGACACCACCACTCTTCCAGCACTTTATTCTTACTACAAATGACCGAACACACCTACCTGACACTATAATGAAGAAAAAAAATTTTCATCCCTACCTGGCCAAAATTGAAGAAATCTCACAGTGCCGGCACTGTTCAAAATCACTCAAAATCACCAAATATCGACCCGTCTCCGATTTTTCCAAAAAGTGACGAAAATCAATCTACCACACCTGTCATTCATAAAAAATGTGGAAACGCGCCCGGGTCACTTCATCAAGGCCCCCAATTCTAGCTTTAAAGATGATCCAAAAATAAGCTCTGAGAACAGAATCTGAGAGGGGGGGGGGGAGAGAGAGTTTTTGCTCTATTTCTTCCTTAATGTTGACACCACCACTCTTCCAGCACTTTATTCTTACTACAAATGACCGAACACACCTACCTGACACTATAATGAAGAAAAAAAATTTTCATCCCTACCTGGCCAAAATTGAAGAAATCTCACAGTGCCGGCACTGTTCAAAATCACTCAAAATCACCAAAAATCGACCCTTCTCCGATTTTTCCAAAAAGTGACGAAAATCAATCTACCACACCTGTCATTCATAAAAAATGTGGAAAGGCGCCCGGGTCACTTCATCAAGGCCCCCAATTCTACCTTTAAAGATGATCCAAAAATAAGCTCTGAGAACAGAATCTGAGAGGGGGGGGGGAGAGAGAGTTTTTGCTCTATTTCTTCCTTAATGTTGACACCACCACTCTTCCAGCACTTTATTCTTACTACAAATGACCGAACACACCTACCTGACACTATAATGAAGAAAAAAAATTTTCATCCCTACCTGGCCAAAATTGAAGAAATCTCACAGTGCCGGCACTGTTCAAAATCACTCAAAATCACCAAAAATCGACCCGTCTCCGATTTTTCCAAAAAGTGACGAAAATCAATCTACCACACCTGTCATTCATAAAAAATGTGTAAACGCGCCCGGGTCACTTCATCAAGGCCCCCAATTCTAGCTTTAAAGATGATCCAAAAATAAGCTCTGAGAACAGAATCTGAGAGGGGGGGGGGGGGAGAGAGAGTTTTTGCTCTATTTCTTCCTTAATGTTGACACCACCACTCTTCCAGCACTTTATTCTTACTACAAATGACCGAACACACCTACCTGACACTATAATGAAGAAAAAAAATTTTCATCCCTACCTGGCCAAAATTGAAGAAATCTCACAGTGCCGGCACTGTTCAAAATCACTCAAAATCACCAAAAATCGACCCGTCTCCGATTATTCCAAAAAGTGACGAAAATCAATCTACCACACCTGTCATTCATAAAAAATGTGTAAACGCACCCGGGTCACTTCATCAAGGCCCCCAATTCTAGCTTTAAAGATGATCCAAAAATAAGCTCTGAGAACAGAATCTGAGAGGGGGGGGGGGAGAGAGAGTTTTTGCTCTATTTCTTCCTTAATGTTGACACCACCACTCTTCCAGCACTTTATTCTTACTACAAATGACCGAACACACCTACCTGACACTATAATGAAGAAAAAAAATTTTCATCCCTACCTGGCCAAAATTGAAGAAATCTCACAGTGCCGGCACTGTTCAAAATCACTCAAAATCACCAAAAATCGACCCGTCTCCGATTTTTCCAAAAAGTGACGAAAATCAATCTACCACACCTGTCATTCATAAAAAATGTGTAAACGCGCCCGGTTCACTTCATCAAGGCCCCCAATTCTAGCTTTAAAGATGATCCAAAAATAAGCTCTGAGAACAGAATCTGAGAGGGGGGGGGGGGGGGAGAGAGAGTTTTTGCTCTATTTCTTCCTTAATGTTGACACCACCACTCTTCCAGCACTTTATTCTTACTACAAATGACCGAACACACCTACCTGACACTATAATGAAGAAAAAAAAATTTTCATCCCTACCTGGCCAAAATTGAAGAAATCTCACAGTGCCGGCACTGTTCAAAATCACTCAAAATCACCAAAAATCGACTCTTCTCCGATTTTTCCAAAAAGTGACGAAAATCAATCTACCACACCTGTCATTCATAAAAAATGTGGAAAGGCGCCCGGGTCACTTCATCAAGGCCCCCAATTCTACCTTTAAAGATGATCCAAAAATAAGCTCTGAGAACAGAATCTGAGAGGGGGGGGGGAGAGAGAGTTTTTGCTCTATTTCTTCCTTAATGTTGACACCACCACTCTTCCAGCACTTTATTCTTACTACAAATGACCGAACACACCTACCTGACACTATAATGAAGAAAAAAAATTTTCATCCCTACCTGGCCAAAATTGAAGAAATCTCACAGTGCCGGCACTGTTCAAAATCACTCAAAATCACCAAAAATCGACCCGTCTCCGATTTTTCCAAAAAGTGACGAAAATCAATCTACCACACCTGTCATTCATAAAAAATGTGTAAACGCGCCCGGGTCACTTCATCAAGGCCCCCAATTCTAGCTTTAAAGATGATCCAAAAATAAGCTCTGAGAACAGAATCTGAGAGGGGGGGGGGGGAGAGAGAGTTTTTGCTCTATTTCTTCCTTAATGTTGACACCACCACTCTTCCAGCACTTTATTCTTACTACAAATGACCGAACACACCTACCTGACACTATAATGAAGAAAAAAAATTTTCATCCCTACCTGGCCAAAATTGAAGAAATCTCACAGTGCCGGCACTGTTCAAAATCACTCAAAATCACCAAAAATCGACCCGTCTCCGATTATTCCAAAAAGTGACGAAAATCAATCTACCACACCTGTCATTCATAAAAAATGTGTAAACGCACCCGGGTCACTTCATCAAGGCCCCCAATTCTAGCTTTAAAGATGATCCAAAAATAAGCTCTGAGAACAGAATCTGAGAGGGGGGGGGGGAGAGAGAGTTTTTGCTCTATTTCTTCCTTAATGTTGACACCACCACTCTTCCAGCACTTTATTCTTACTACAAATGACCGAACACACCTACCTGACACTATAATGAAGAAAAAAAATTTTCATCCCTACCTGGCCAAAATTGAAGAAATCTCACAGTGCCGGCACTGTTCAAAATCACTCAAAATCACCAAAAATCGACCCGTCTCCGATTTTTCCAAAAAGTGACGAAAATCAATCTACCACACCTGTCATTCATAAAAAATGTGTAAACGCGCCCGGTTCACTTCATCAAGGCCCCCAATTCTAGCTTTAAAGATGATCCAAAAATAAGCTCTGAGAACAGAATCTGAGAGGGGGGGGGGGGGGAGAGAGAGTTTTTGCTCTATTTCTTCCTTAATGTTGACACCACCACTCTTCCAGCACTTTATTCTTACTACAAATGACCGAACACACCTACCTGACACTATAATGAAGAAAAAAAAATTTTCATCCCTACCTGGCCAAAATTGAAGAAATCTCACAGTGCCGGCACTGTTCAAAATCACTCAAAATCACCAAAAATCGACCCGTCTCCGATTTTTCCAAAAAGTGACGAAAATCAATCTACCACACCTGTCATTCATAAAGAATGTGTAAACGCGCCCGGGTCACTTCATCAAGGCCCCCAATTCTAGCTTTAAAGATGATCCAAAAATAAGCTCTGAGAACAGAATCTGAGAGGGGGGGGGGGGAGAGAGAGTTTTTGCTCTATTTCTTCCTTAATGTTGACACCACCACTCTTCCAGCACTTTATTCTTACTACAAATGACCGAACACACCTACCTGACACTATAATGAAGAAAAAAAATTTTCATCCCTACCTGGCCAAAATTGAAGAAATCTCACAGTGCCGGCACTGTTCAAAATCACTCAAAATCACCAAAAATCGACCCGTCTCCGATTTTTCCAAAAAGTGACGAAAATCAATCTACCACACCTGTCATTCATAAAAAATGTGTAAACGCGCCCGGGTCACTTCATCAAGGCCCCCAATTCTAGCTTTAAAGATGATCCAAAAATAAGCTCTGAGAACAGAATCTGAGAGGGGGGGGGGGAGAGAGAGTTTTTGCTCTATTTCTTCCTTAATGTTGACACCACCACTCTTCCAGCACTTTATTCTTACTACAAATGACCGAACACACCTACCTGACACTATAATGAAGAAAAAAAATTTTCATCCCTACCTGGCCAAAATTGAAGAAATGTCACAGTGCCGGCACTGTTCAAAATCACTCAAAATCACCAAAAATCGACCCGTCTCCGATTTTTCCAAAAAGTGACGAAAATCAATCTACCACACCTGTCATTCATAAAAAATGTGTAAACGCGCCCGGGTCACTTCATCAAGGCCCCCAATTCTAGCTTTAAAGATGATCCAAAAATAAGCTCTGAGAACAGAATCTGAGAGGGGGGGGGGAGAGAGAGTTTTTGCTCTATTTCTTCCTTAATGTTGACACCACCACTCTTCCAGCACTTTATTCTTACTACAAATGACCGAACACACCTACCTGACACTATAATGAAGAAAAAAAATTTTCATCCCTACCTGGCCAAAATTGAAGAAATCTCACAGTGCCGGCACTGTTCAAAATCACTCAAAATCACCAAAAATCGACCCGTCTCCGATTTTTCCAAAAAGTGACGAAAATCAATCTACCACACCTGTCATTCATAAAAAATGTGTAAACGCGCCCGGGTCACTTCATCAAGGCCCCCAATTCTAGCTTTAAAGATGATCCAAAAATAAGCTCTGAGAACAGAATCTGAGAGGGGGGGGGGGAGAGAGAGTTTTTGCTCTATTTCTTCCTTAATGTTGACACCACCACTCTTCCAGCACTTTATTCTTACTACAAATGACCGAACACACCTACCTGACACTATAATGAAGAAAAAAAATTTTCATCCCTACCTGGCCAAAATTGAAGAAATCTCACAGTGCCGGCACTGTTCAAAATCACTCAAAATCACCAAAAATCGACCCGTCTCCGATTTTTCCAAAAAGTGACGAAAATCAATCTACCACACCTGTCATTCATAAAAAATGTGTAAACGCGCCCGGGTCACTTCATCAAGGCCCCCAATTCTAGCTTTAAAGATGATCCAAAAATAAGCTCTGAGAACAGAATCTGAGAGGGGGGGGGGAGAGAGAGTTTTTGCTCTATTTCTTCCTTAATGTTGACACCACCACTCTTCCAGCACTTTATTCTTACTACAAATGACCGAACACACCTACCTGACACTATAATGAAGAAAAAAAATTTTCATCCCTACCTGGCCAAAATTGAAGAAATCTCACAGTGCCGGCACTGTTCAAAATCACTCAAAATCACCAAAAATCGACCCGTCTCCGATTTTTCCAAAAAGTGACGAAAATCAATCTACCACACCTGTCATTCATAAAAAATGTGTAAACGCGCCCGGGTCACTTCATCAAGGCCCCCAATTCTAGCTTTAAAGATGATCCAAAAATGAGCTCTGAGAACAGAATCTGAGAGGGGGGGGGGAGAGAGAGTTTTTGCTCTATTTCTTCCTTAATGTTGACACCACCACTCTTCCAGCACTTTATTCTTACTACAAATGACCGAACACACCTACCTGACACTATAATGAAGAAAAAAAATTTTCATCCCTACCTGGCCAAAATTGAAGAAATCTCACAGTGCCGGCACTGTTCAAAATCACTCAAAATCACCAAAAATCGACCCGTCTCCGATTTTTCCAAAAAGTGACGAAAATCAATCTACCACACCTGTCATTCATAAAAAATGTGTAAACGCGCCCGGGTCACTTCATCAAGGCCCCCAATTCTAGCTTTAAAGATGATCCAAAAATAAGCTCTGAGAACAGAATCTGAGAGGGGGGGGGGGAGAGAGAGTTTTTGCTTTATTTCTTCCTTAATGTTGACACCACCACTCTTCCAGCACTTTATTCTTACTACAAATGACCGAACACACCTACCTGACACTATAATGAAGAAAAAAAATTTTCATCCCTACCTGGCCAAAATTGAAGAAATCTCACAGTGCCGGCACTGTTCAAAATCACTCAAAATCACCAAAAATCGACCCGTCTCCGATTTTTCCAAAAAGTGACGAAAATCAATCTACCACACCTGTCATTCATAAAAAATGTGTAAACGCGCCCGGGTCACTTCATCAAGGCCCCCAATTCTAGCTTTAAAGATGATCCAAAAATAAGCTCTGAGAACAGAATCTGAGAGGGGGGGGGGAGAGAGAGTTTTTGCTCTATTTCTTCCTTAATGTTGACACCACCACTCTTCCAGCACTTTATTCTTACTACAAATGACCGAACACACCTACCTGACACTATAATGAAGAAAAAAAATTTTCATCCCTACCTGGCCAAAATTGAAGAAATCTCACAGTGCCGGCACTGTTCAAAATCACTCAAAATCACCAAAAATCGACCCGTCTCCGATTTTTCCAAAAAGTGACGAAAATCAATCTACCACACCTGTCATTCATAAAAAATGTGTAAACGCGCCCGGGTCACTTCATCAAGGCCCCCAATTCTAGCTTTAAAGATGATCCAAAAATAAGCTCTGAGAACAGAATCTGAGAGGGGGGGGGGAGAGAGAGTTTTTGCTTTATTTCTTCCTTAATGTTGACACCACCACTCTTCCAGCACTTTATTCTTACTACAAATGACCGAACACACCTACCTGACACTATAATGAAGAAAAAAAATTTTCATCCCTACCTGGCCAAAATTGAACAAATCTCACAGTGCCGGCACTGTTCAAAATCACTCAAAATCACCAAAAATCGACCCGTCTCCGATTTTTCCAAAAAGTGACGAAAATCAATCTACCACACCTGTCATTCATAAAAAATGTGTAAACGCGCCCGGGTCACTTCATCAAGGCCCCCAATTCTAGCTTTAAAGATGATCCAAAAATAAGCTCTGAGAACAGAATCTGAGAGGGGGGGGGGGAGAGAGAGTTTTTGCTCTATTTCTTCCTTAATGTTGACACCACCACTCTTCCAGCACTTTATTCTTACTACAAATGACCGAACACACCTACCTGACACTATAATGAAGAAAAAAAATTTTCATCCCTACCTGGCCAAAATTGAAGAAATCTCACAGTGCCGGCACTGTTCAAAATCACTCAAAATCACCAAAAATCGACCCGTCTCCGATTTTTCCAAAAAGTGACGAAAATCAATCTACCACACCTGTCATTCATAAAAAATGTGTAAACGCGCCCGGGTCACTTCATCAAGGCCCAATTCTAGCTTTAAAGATGATCCAAAAATAAGCTCTGAGAACAGAATCTGAGAGGGGGGGGGGGGAGATAGAGTTTTTGCTCTATTTCTTCCTTAATGTTGACACCACCACTCTTCCAGCACTTTATTCTTACTACAAATGACCGAACACACCTACCTGACACTATAATGAAGAAAAAAAATTTTCATCCCTACCTGGCCAAAATTGAAGAAATCTCACAGTGCCGGCACTGTTCAAAATCACTCAAAATCACCAAAAATCGACCCGTCTCCGATTTTTCCAAAAAGTGACGAAAATCAGTCTACCACACCTGTCATTCATAAAAAATGTGTAAACGCGCCCGGGTCACTTCATCAAGGCCCCCAATTCTAGCTTTAAAGATGATCCAAAAATAAGCTCTGAGAACAGAATCTGAGAGGGGAGGGGGAGAGAGAGTTTTTGCTCTATTTCTTCCTTAATGTTGACACCACCACTCTTCCAGCACTTTATTCTTACTACAAATGACCGAACACACCTACCTGACACTATAATGAAGAAAAAAAATTTTCATCCCTACCTGGCCAAAATTGAAGAAATCTCACAGTGCCGGCACTGTTCAAAATCACTCAAAATCACCAAAAATCGACCCGTCTCCGATTTTTCCAAAAAGTGACGAAAATCAATCTACCACACCTGTCATTCATAAAAAATGTGTAAACGCGCCCGGGTCACTTCATCAAGGCCCCCAATTCTAGCTTTAAAGATGATCCAAAAATAAGCTCTGAGAACAGAATCTGAGAGGGGGGGGGGGAGAGAGAGTTTTTGCTCTATTTCTTCCTTAATGTTGACACCACCACTCTTCCAGCACTTTATTCTTACTACAAATGACCGAACACACCTACCTGACACTATAATGAAGAAAAAAAATTTTCATCCCTACCTGGCCAAAATTGAAGAAATCTCACAGTGCCGGCACTGTTCAAAATCACTCAAAATCACCAAAAATCGACCCGTCTCCGATTTTTCCAAAAAGTGACGAAAATCAATCTACCACACCTGTCATTCATAAAAAATGTGTAAACGCGCCCGGGTCACTTCATCAAGGCCCCCAATTCTAGCTTTAAAGATGATCCAAAAATAAGCTCTGAGAACAGAATCTGAGAGGGGGGGGGGGGGAGAGAGAGTTTTTGCTCTATTTCTTCCTTAATGTTGACACCACCACTCTTCCAGCACTTTATTCTTACTACAAATGACCGAACACACCTACCTGACACTATAATGAAGAAAAAAAATTTTCATCCCTACCTGGCCAAAATTGAAGAAATCTCACAGTGCCGGCACTGTTCAAAATCACTCAAAATCACCAAAAATCGACCAGTCTCCGATTTTTCCAAAAAGTGACGAAAATCAATCTACCACACCTGTCATTCATAAAAAATGTGTAAACGCGCCCGGGTCACTTCATCAAGGCCCCCAATTCTAGCTTTAAAGATGATCCAAAAATAAGCTCTGAGAACAGAATCTGAGAGGGGGGGGGGGGGGAGAGAGAGTTTTTGCTCTATTTCTTCCTTAATGTTGACACCACCACTCTTCCAGCACTTTATTCTTACTACAAATGACCGAACACACCTACCTGACACTATAATGAAGAAAAAAAATTTTCATCCCTACCTGGCCAAAATTGAAGAAATCTCACAGTGCCGGCACTGTTCAAAATCACTCAAAATCACCAAAAATCGACCCGTCTCCGATTTTTCCAAAAAGTGACGAAAATCAATCTACCACACCTGTCATTCATAAAAAATGTGTAAACGCGCCCGGGTCACTTCATCAAGGCCCCCAATTCTAGCTTTAAAGATGATCCAAAAATAAGCTCTGAGAACAGAATCTGAGAGGGGGGGGGGGAGAGAGAGTTTTTGCTCTATTTCTTCCTTAATGTTGACACCACCACTCTTCCAGCACTTTATTCTTACTACAAATGACCGAACACACCTACCTGACACTATAATGAAGAAAAAAAATTTTCATCCCTACCTGGCCAAAATTGAAGAAATCTCACAGTGCCGGCACTGTTCAAAATCACTCAAAATCACCAAAAATCGACCCGTCTCCGATTTTTCCAAAAAGTGACGAAAATCAATCTACCACACCTGTCATTCATAAAAAATGTGGAAACGCGCCCGGATCACTTCATCAAGGCCCCCAATTCTAGCTTTAAAGATGATCCAAAAATAAGCTCTGAGAACAGAATCTGAGAGGGGGGGGGGGGAGAGAGAGTTTTTGCTCTATTTCTTCCTTAATGTTGACACCACCACTCTTCCAGCACTTTATTCTTACTACAAATGACCGAACACACCTACTTGACACTATAATGAAGAAAAAAAATTTTCATCCCTACCTGGCCAAAATTGAAGAAATCTCACAGTGCCGGCACTGTTCAAAATCACTCAAAATCACCAAAAATCGACCCGTCTCCGATTTTTCCAAAAAGTGACGAAAATCAATCTACCACACCTGTCATTCATAAAAAATGTGTAAACGCGCCCGGGTCACTTCATCAAGGCCCCCAATTCTAGCTTTAAAGATGATCCAAAAATAAGCTCTGAGAACAGAATCTGAGAGGGGGGGGGGGAGAGAGAGTTTTTGCTCTATTTCTTCCTTAATGTTGACACCACCACTCTTCCAGCACTTTATTCTTACTACAAATGACCGAACACACCTACCTGACACTATAATGAAGAAAAAAAATTTTCATCCCTACCTGGCCAAAATTGAAGAAATCTCACAGTGCCGGCACTGTTCAAAATCACTCAAAATCACCAAAAATCGACCCGTCTCCGATTTTTCCAAAAAGTGACGCAAATCAATCTACCACACCTGTCATTCATAAAAAATGTGGAAACGCGCCCGGGTCACTTCATCAAGGCCCCCAATTCTAGCTTTAAAGATGATCCAAAAATAAGCTCTGAGAACAGAATCTGAGAGGGGGGGGGGGAGAGAGAGTTTTTGCTCTATTTCTTCCTTAATGTTGACACCACCACTCTTCCAGCACTTTATTCTTACTACAAATGACCGAACACACCTACCTGACACTATAATGAAGAAAAAAAATTTTCATCCCTACCTGGCCAAAATTGAAGAAATCTCACAGTGCCGGCACTGTTCAAAATCACTCAAAATCACCAAAAATCGACCCGTCTCCGATTTTTCCAAAAAGTGACGAAAATCAATCTACCACACCTGTCATTCATAAAAAATGTGTAAACGCGCCCGGGTCACTTCATCAAGGCCCCCAATTCTAGCTTTAAAGATGATCCAAAAATAAGCTCTGAGAACAGAATCTGAGAGGGGGGGGGGGGAGAGAGAGTTTTTGCTCTATTTCTTCCTTAATGTTGACACCACCACTCTTCCAGCACTTTATTCTTACTACAAATGACCGAACACACCTACCTGACACTATAATGAAGAAAAAAAATTTTCATCCCTACCTGGCCAAAATTGAAGAAATCTCACAGTGCCGGCACTGTTCAAAATCACTCAAAATCACCAAAAATCGACCCGTCTCCGATTTTTCCAAAAAGTGACGAAAATCAATCTACCACACCTGTCATTCATAAAAAATGTGTAAACGCGCCCGGGTCACTTCATCAAGGCCCCCAATTCTAGCTTTAAAGATGATCCAAAAATAAGCTCTGAGAACAGAATCTGAGAGGGGGGGGGGGGGGGGGGAGAGAGAGTTTTTGCTCTATTTCTTCCTTAATGTTGACACCACCACTCTTCCAGCACTTTATTCTTACTACAAATGACCGAACACACCTACCTGACACTATAATGAAGAAAAAAAATTTTCATCCCTACCTGGCCAAAATTGAAGAAATCTCACAGTGCCGGCACTGTTCAAAATCACTCAAAATCACCAAAAATCGACCCGTCTCCGATTTTTCCAAAAAGTGACGAAAATCAATCTACCACACCTGTCATTCATAAAAAATGTGTAAACGCGCCCGGGTCACTTCATCAAGGCCCCCAATTCTAGCTTTAAAGATGATCCAAAAATAAGCTCTGAGAACAGAATCTGAGAGGGGGGGGGGGAGAGAGAGTTTTTGCTCTATTTCTTCCTTAATGTTGACACCACCACTCTTCCAGCACTTTATTCTTACTACAAATGACCGAACACACCTACCTGACACTATAATGAAGAAAAAAAATTTTCATCCCTACCTGGCCAAAATTGAAGAAATCTCACAGTGCCGGCACTGTTCAAAATCACTCAAAATCACCAAAAATCGACCCGTCTCCGATTTTTCCAAAAAGTGACGAAAATCAATCTACCACACCTGTCATTCATAAAAAATGTGTAAACGCGCCCGGGTCACTTCATCAAGGCCCCCAATTCTAGCTTTAAAGATGATCCAAAAATAAGCTCTGAGAACAGAATCTGAGAGGGGGGGGGGGGAGAGAGAGTTTTTGCTCTATTTCTTCCTTAATGTTGACACCACCACTCTTCCAGCACTTTATTCTTACTACAAATGACCGAACACACCTACCTGACACTATAATGAAGAAAAAAATTTTCATCCCTACCTGGCCAAAATTGAAGAAATCTCACAGTGCCGGCACTGTTCAAAATCACTCAAAATCACCAAAAATCGACCCGTCTCCGATTTTTCCAAAAAGTGACGAAAATCAATCTACCACACCTGTCATTCATAAAAAATGTGTAAACGCGCCCGGGTCACTTCATCAAGGCCCCCAATTCTAGCTTTAAAGATGATCCAAAAATAAGCTCTGAGAACAGAATCTGAGAGGGGGGGGGGGAGAGAGAGTTTTTGCTCTATTTCTTCCTTAATGTTGACACCACCACTCTTCCAGCACTTTATTCTTACTACAAATGACCGAACACACCTACCTGACACTATAATGAAGAAAAAAAATTTTCATCCCTACCTGGCCAAAATTGAAGAAATCTCACAGTGCCGGCACTGTTCAAAATCACTCAAAATCACCAAAAATCGACCCGTCTCCGATTTTTCCAAAAAGTGACGAAAATCAATCTACCACACCTGTCATTCATAAAAAATGTGTAAACGCGCCCGGGTCACTTCATCAAGGCCCCCAATTCTAGCTTTAAAGATGATCCAAAAATAAGCTCTGAGAACAGAATCTGAGAGGGGGGGGGGGGAGAGAGAGTTTTTGCTCTATTTCTTCCTTAATGTTGACACCACCACTCTTCCAGCACTTTATTCTTACTACAAATGACCGAACACACCTACCTGACACTATAATGAAGAAAAAAATTTTCATCCCTACCTGGCCAAAATTGAAGAAATCTCACAGTGCCGGCACTGTTCAAAATCACTCAAAATCACCAAAAATCGACCCGTCTCCGATTTTTCCAAAAAGTGACGAAAATCAATCTACCACACCTGTCATTCATAAAAAATGTGTAAACGCGCCCGGGTCACTTCATCAAGGCCCCCAATTCTAGCTTTAAAGATGATCCAAAAATAAGCTCTGAGAACAGAATCTGAGAGGGGGGGGGGGGAGAGAGAGTTTTTGCTCTATTTCTTCCTTAATGTTGACACCACCACTCTTCCAGCACTTTATTCTTACTACAAATGACCGAACACACCTACCTGACACTATAATGAAGAAAAAAAATTTTCATCCCTACCTGGCCAAAATTGAAGAAATCTCACAGTGCCGGCACTGTTCAAAATCACTCAAAATCACCAAAAATCGACCCGTCTCCGATTTTTCCAAAAAGTGACGAAAATCAATCTACCACACCTGTCATTCATAAAAAATGTGGAAACGCGCCCGGGTCACTTCATCAAGGCCCCCAATTCTAGCTTTAAAGATGATCCAAAAATAAGCTCTGAGAACAGAATCTGAGAGGGGGGGGGGGAGAGAGAGTTTTTGCTCTATTTCTTCCTTAATGTTGACACCACCACTCTTCCAGCACTTTATTCTTACTACAAATGACCGAACACACCTACCTGACACTATAATGAAGAAAAAAAATTTTCATCCCTACCTGGCCAAAATTGAAGAAATCTCACAGTGCCGGCACTGTTCAAAATCACTCAAAATCACCAAAAATCGACCCGTCTCCGATTTTTCCAAAAAGTGACGAAAATCAATCTACCACACCTGTCATTCATAAAAAATGTGTAAACGCGCCCGGGTCACTTCATCAAGGCCCCCAATTCTAGCTTTAAAGATGATCCAAAAATAAGCTCTGAGAACAGAATCTGAGAGGGGGGGGGGGGGAGAGAGAGTTTTTGCTCTATTTCTTCCTTAATGTTGACACCACCACTCTTCCAGCACTTTATTCTAACTACAAATGACCGAACACACCTACCTGACACTATAATGAAGAAAAAAAATTTTCATCCCTACCTGGCCAAAATTGAAGAAATCTCACAGTGCCGGCACTGTTCAAAATCACTCAAAATCACCAAAAATTGACCCGTCTCCGATTTTTCCAAAAAGTGACGAAAATCAATCTACCACACCTGTCATTCATAAAAAATGTGGAAACGCGCCCGGGTCACTTCATCAAGGCCCCCAATTCTAGCTTTAAAGATGATCCAAAAATAAGCTCTGAGAACAGAATCTGAGAGGGGGGGGGGGGAGAGAGAGTTTTTGCTCTATTTCTTCCTTAATGTTGACACCACCACTCTTCCAGCACTTTATTCTTACTACAAATGACCGAACACACCTACCTGACACTATAATGAAGAAAAAAAATTTTCATCCCTACCTGGCCAAAATTGAAGAAATCTCACAGTGCCGGCACTGTTCAAAATCACTCAAAATCACCAAAAATCGACCCGTCTCCGATTTTTCCAAAAAGTGACGAAAATCAATCAACCACACCTGTCATTCATAAAAAATGTGTAAACGCGCCCGGGTCACTTCATCAAGGCCCCCAATTCTAGCTTTAAAGATGATCCAAAAATAAGCTCTGAGAACAGAATCTGAGAGGGGGGGGGAGAGAGAGTTTTTGCTCTATTTCTTCCTTAATGTTGACACCACCACTCTTCCAGCACTTTATTCTTACTACAAATGACCGAACACACCTACCTGACACTATAATGAAGAAAAAAAATTTTCATCCCTACCTGGCCAAAATTGAAGAAATCTCACAGTGCCGGCACTGTTCAAAATCACTCAAAATCACCAAAAATCGACCCGTCTCCGATTTTTCCAAAAAGTGACGAAAATCAATCTACCACACCTGTCATTCATAAAAAATGTGTAAACGCGCCTGGGTCACTTCATCAAGGCCCCCAATTCTAGCTTTAAAGATGATCCAAAAATAAGCTCTGAGAACAGAATCTGAGAGGGGGGGGGAGAGAGAGTTTTTGCTCTATTTCTTCCTTAATGTTGACACCACCACTCTTCCAGCACTTTATTCTTACTACAAATGACCGAACACACCTACCTGACACTATAATGAAGAAAAAAAATTTTCATCCCTACCTGGCCAAAATTGAAGAAATCTCACAGTGCCGGCACTGTTCAAAATCACTCAAAATCACCAAAAATCGACCCGTCTCCGATTTTTCCAAAAAGTGACGAAAATCAATCTACCACACCTGTCATTCATAAAAAATGTGTAAACGCGCCCGGGTCACTTCATCAAGGCCCCCAATTATAGCTTTAAAGATGATCCAAAAATAAGCTCTGAGAACAGAATCTGAGAGGGGGGGGGAGAGAGAGTTTTTGCTCTATTTCTTCCTTAATGTTGACACCACCACTCTTCCAGCACTTTATTCTTACTACAAATGACCGAACACACCTACCTGACACTATAATGAAGAAAAAAAATTTTCATCCCTACCTGGCCAAAATTGAAGAAATCTCACAGTGCCGGCACTGTTCAAAATCACTCAAAATCACCAAAAATTGACCCGTCTCCGATTTTTCCAAAAAGTGACGAAAATCAATCTACCACACCTGTCATTCATAAAAAATGTGGAAACGCGCCCGGGTCACTTCATCAAGGCCCCCAATTCTAGCTTTAAAGATGATCCAAAAATAAGCTCTGAGAACAGAATCTGAGAGGGGGGGGGGGAGAGAGAGTTTTTGCTCTATTTCTTCCTTAATGTTGACACCACCACTCTTCCAGCACTTTATTCTTACTACAAATGACCGAACACACCTACCTGACACTATAATGAAGAAAAAAAATTTTCATCCCTACCTGGCCAAAATTGAAGAAATCTCACAGTGCCGGCACTGTTCAAAATCACTCAAAATCACCAAAAATCGACCCGTCTCCGATTTTTCCAAAAAGTGACGAAAATCAATCAACCACACCTGTCATTCATAAAAAATGTGTAAACGCGCCCGGGTCACTTCATCAAGGCCCCCAATTCTAGCTTTAAAGATGATCCAAAAATAAGCTCTGAGAACAGAATCTGAGAGGGGGGGGGAGAGAGAGTTTTTGCTCTATTTCTTCCTTAATGTTGACACCACCACTCTTCCAGCACTTTATTCTTACTACAAATGACCGAACACACCTACCTGACACTATAATGAAGAAAAAAAATTTTCATCCCTACCTGGCCAAAATTGAAGAAATCTCACAGTGCCGGCACTGTTCAAAATCACTCAAAATCACCAAAAATCGACCCGTCTCCGATTTTTCCAAAAAGTGACGAAAATCAATCTACCACACCTGTCATTCATAAAAAATGTGTAAACGCGCCTGGGTCACTTCATCAAGGCCCCCAATTCTAGCTTTAAAGATGATCCAAAAATAAGCTCTGAGAACAGAATCTGAGAGGGGGGGGGAGAGAGAGTTTTTGCTCTATTTCTTCCTTAATGTTGACACCACCACTCTTCCAGCACTTTATTCTTACTACAAATGACCGAACACACCTACCTGACACTATAATGAAGAAAAAAAATTTTCATCCCTACCTGGCCAAAATTGAAGAAATCTCACAGTGCCGGCACTGTTCAAAATCACTCAAAATCACCAAAAATCGACCCGTCTCCGATTTTTCCAAAAAGTGACGAAAATCAATCTACCACACCTGTCATTCATAAAAAATGTGTAAACGCGCCCGGGTCACTTCATCAAGGCCCCCAATTATAGCTTTAAAGATGATCCAAAAATAAGCTCTGAGAACAGAATCTGAGAGGGGGGGGGGAGAGAGAGTTTTTGCTCTATTTCTTCCTTAATGTTGACACCACCACTCTTCCAGCACTTTATTCTTACTACAAATGACCGAACACACCTACCTGACACTATAATGAAGAAAAAAAATTTTCATCCCTACCTGGCCAAAATTGAAGAAATCTCACAGTGCCGGCACTGTTCAAAATCACTCAAAATCACCAAAAATCGACCCGTCTCCGATTTTTCCAAAAAGTGACGAAAATCAATCTACCACACCTGTCATTCATAAAAAATGTGTAAACGCGCCCGGGTCACTTCATCAAGGCCCCCAATTCTAGCTTTAAAGATGATCCAAAAATAAGCTCTGAGAACAGAATCTGAGAGGGGGGGGGAGAGAGAGTTTTTGCTCTATTTCTTCCTTAATGTTGACACCACCACTCTTCCAGCACTTTATTCTTACTACAAATGACCGAACACACCTACCTGACACTATAATGAAGAAAAAAAATTTTCATCCTTACCTGGCCAAAATTGAAGAAATCTCACAGTGCCGGCACTGTTCAAAATCACTCAAAATCACCAAAAATCGACCCGTCTCCGATTTTTCCAAAAAGTGACGAAAATCAATCTACCACACCTGTCATTCATAAAAAATGTGTAAACGTGCCCGGGTCACTTCATCAAGGCCCCCAATTCTAGCTTTAAAGATGATCCAAAAATAAGCTCTGAGAACAGAATCTGAGAGGGGGGGGGAGAGAGAGTTTTTGCTCTATTTCTTCCTTAATGTTGACACCACCACTCTTCCAGCACTTTATTCTTACTACAAATGACCGAACACACCTACCTGACACTATAATGAAGAAAAAAAATTTTCATCCCTACCTGGCCAAAATTGAAGAAATCTCACAGTGCCGGCACTGTTCAAAATCACTCAAAATCACCAAAAATCGACCCGTCTCCGATTTTTCCAAAAAGTGACGAAAATCAATCTACCACACCTGTCATTCATAAAAAATGTGTAAACGTGCCCGGGTCACTTCATCAAGGCCCCCAATTCTAGCTTTAAAGATGATCCAAAAATAAGCTCTGAGAACAGAATCTGAGAGGGGGGGGGAGAGAGAGTTTTTGCTCTATTTCTTCCTTAATGTTGACACCACCACTCTTCCAGCACTTTATTCTTACTACAAATGACCGAACACACCTACCTGACACTATAATGAAGAAAAAAAATTTTCATCCCTACCTGGCCAAAATTGAAGAAATCTCACAGTGCCGGCACTGTTCAAAATCACTCAAAATCACCAAAAATCGACCCATCTCCGATTTTTCCAAAAAGTGACGAAAATCAATCTACCACACCTGTCATTCATAAAAAATGTGTAAACGCGCCCGGGTCACTTCATCAAGGCCCCCAATTCTAGCTTTAAAGATGATCCAAAAATAAGCTCTGAGAACAGAATCTGAGAGGGGGGGGGGAGAGAGAGTTTTTGCTCTATTTCTTCCTTAATGTTGACACCACCACTCTTCCAGCACTTTATTCTTACTACAAATGACCGAACACACCTACCTGACACTATAATGAAGAAAAAAAATTTTCATCCCTACCTGGCCAAAATTGAAGAAATCTCACAGTGCCGGCACTGTTCAAAATCACTCAAAATCACCAAAAATCGACCCGTCTCCGATTTTTCCAAAAAGTGACGAAAATCAATCTACCACACCTGTCATTCATAAAAAATGTGTAAACGCGCCCGGGTCACTTCATCAAGGCCCCCAATTCTAGCTTTAAAGATGATCCAAAAATAAGCTCTGAGAACAGAATCTGAGAGGGGGGGGGGGGGGAGAGAGAGTTTTTGCTCTATTTCTTCCTTAATGTTGACACCACCACTCTTCCAGCACTTTATTCTTACTACAAATGACCGAACACACCTACCTGACACTATAATGAAGAAAAAAAATTTTCATCCCTACCTGGCCAAAATTGAAGAAATCTCACAGTGCCGGCACTGTTCAAAATCACTCAAAATCACCAAAAATCGACCCGTCTCCGATTTTTCCAAAAAGTGACGAAAATCAATCTACCACACCTGTCATTCATAAAAAATGTGTAAACGCGCCTGGGTCACTTCATCAAGGCCCCCAATTCTAGCTTTAAAGATGATCCAAAAATAAGCTCTGAGAACAGAATCTGAGAGGGGGGGGGGGAGAGAGAGTTTTTGCTCTATTTCTTCCTTAATGTTGACACCACCACTCTTCCAGCACTTTATTCTTACTACAAATGACCGAACACACCTACCTGACACTATAATGAAGAAAAAAAATTTTCATCCCTACCTGGCCAAAATTGAAGAAATCTCACAGTGCCGGCACTGTTCAAAATCACTCAAAATCACCAAAAATCGACCCGTCTCCGATTTTTCCAAAAAGTGACGAAAATCAATCTACCACACCTGTCATTCATAAAAAATGTGTGAACGCGCCCGGGTCACTTCATCAAGGCCCCCAATTCTAGCTTTAAAGATGATCCAAAAATAAGCTCTGAGAACAGAATCTGAGAGGGGGGGGAGAGAGAGAGTTTTTGCTCTAGTTCTTCCTTAATGTTGACACCACCACTCTTCCAGCACTTTATTCTTACTACAAATGACCGAACACACCTACCTGACACTATAATGAAGAAAAAAAATTTTCATCCCTACCTGGCCAAAATTGAAGAAATCTCACAGTGCCGGCACTGTTCAAAATCACTCAAAATCACCAAAAATCGACCCGTCTCCGATTTTTCCAAAAAGTGACGAAAATCAATCTACCACACCTGTCATTTATAAAAAATGTGTAAACACGCCCGGGTCACTTCATCAAGGCCCCCAATTCTAGCTTTAAAGATGATCCAAAAATAAGCTCTGAGAACAGAATCTGAGAGGGGGGGGGAGAGAGAGTTTTTGCTCTATTTCTTCCTTAATGTTGACACCACCACTCTTCCAGCACTTTATTCTTACTACAAATGACCGAACACACCTACCTGACACTATAATGAAGAAAAAAAATTTTCATCCCTACCTGGCCAAAATTGAAGAAATCTCACAGTGCCGGCACTGTTCAAAATCACTCAAAATCACCAAAAATCGACCCGTCTCCGATTTTTCCAAAAAGTGACGAAAATCAATCTACCACACCTGTCATTCATAAAAAATGTGGAAACGCGCCCGGGTCACTTCATCAAGGCCCCCAATTCTAGCTTTAAAGATGATCCAAAAATAAGCTCTGAGAACAGAATCTGAGAGGGGGTGGGAGAGAGAGTTTTTGCTCTATTTCTTCCTTAATGTTGACACCACCACTCTTCCAGCACTTTATTCTTACTACAAATGACCGAACACACCTACCTGACACTATAATGAAGAAAAAAAATTTTCATCCCTACCTGGCCAAAATTGAAGAAATCTCACAGTGCCGGCACTGTTCAAAATCACTCAAAATCACCAAAAATCGACCCGTCTCCGATTTTTCCAAAAAGTGACGAAAATCAATCTACCACACCTGTCATTCATAAAAAATGTGTGAACGCGCCCGGGTCACTTCATCAAGGCCCCCAATTCTAGCTTTAAAGATGATCCAAAAATAAGCTCTGAGAACAGAATCTGAGAGGGGGGGGGAGAGAGAGTTTTTTCTCTATTTCTTCCTTAATGTTGACACCACCACTCTTCCAGCACTTTATTCTTACTACAAATGACCGAACACACCTACCTGACACTATAATGAAGAAAAAAATTTTTCATCCCTACCTGGCCAAAATTGAAGAAATCTCACAGTGCCGGCACTGTTCAAAATCACTCAAAATCACCAAAAATCGACCCGTCTCCGATTTTTCCAAAAAGTGACGAAAATCAATCTACCACACCTGTCATTCATAAAAAATGTGGAAACGCGCCCGGGTCACTTCATCAAGGCCCCCAATTCTAGCTTTAAAGATGATCCAAAAATAAGCTCTGAGAACAGAATCTGAGAGGGGGGTGGGAGAGAGAGTTTTTGCTCTATTTCTTCCTTAATGTTGACACCACCACTCTTCCAGCACTTTATTCTTACTACAAATGACCGAACACACCTACCTGACACTATAATGAAGAAAAAAAATTTTCATCCCTACCTGGCCAAAATTGAAGAAATCTCACAGTGCCGGCACTGTTCAAAATCACTCAAAATCACCAAAAATCGACCCGTCTCCGATTTTTCCAAAAAGTGACGAAAATCAATCTACCACACCTGTCATTCATAAAAAATGTGTAAACACGCCCGGGTCACTTCATCAAGGCCCCCAATTCTAGCTTTAAAGATGATCCAAAAATAAGCTCTGAGAACAGAATCTGAGAGGGGGGGGGGGAGAGAGAGTTTTTGCTCTATTTCTTCCTTAATGTTGACACCACCACTCTTCCAGCACTTTATTCTTACTACAAATGACCGAACACACCTACCTGACACTATAATGAAGAAAAAAAATTTTCATCCCTACCTGGCCAAAATTGAAGAAATCTCACAGTGCCGGCACTGTTCAAAATCACTCAAAATCACCAAAAATCGACCCGTCTCCGATTTTTCCAAAAAGTGACGAAAATCAATCTACCACACCTGTCATTCATAAAAAATGTGTAAACGCGCCCGGGTCACTTCATCAAGGCCCCCAATTCTAGCTTTAAAGATGATCCAAAAATAAGCTCTGAGAACAGAATCTGAGAGGGGGGGGGGGAGAGAGAGTTTTTGCTCTATTTCTTCCTTAATGTTGACACCACCACTCTTCCAGCACTTTATTCTTACTACAAATGACCGAACACACCTACCTGACACTATAATGAAGAAAAAAAATTTTCATCCCTACCTGGCCAAAATTGAAGAAATCTCACAGTGCCGGCACTGTTCAAAATCACTCAAAATCACCAAAAATCGACCCGTCTCCGATTTTTCCAAAAAGTGACGAAAATCAATCTACCACACCTGTCATTCATAAAAAATGTGTAAACGCGCCCGGGTCACTTCATCAAGGCCCCCAATTCTAGCTTTAAAGATGATCCAAAAATAAGCTCTGAGAACAGAATCTGAGAGGGGGGGAGGGGGGAGAGAGAGTTTTTGCTCTATTTCTTCCTTAATGTTGACACCACCACTCTTCCAGCACTTTATTCTTACTACAAATGACCGAACACACCTACCTGACACTATAATGAAGAAAAAAAATTTTCATCCCTACCTGGCCAAAATTGAAGAAATCTCACAGTGCCGGCACTGTTCAAAATCACTCAAAATCACCAAAAATCGACCCGTCTCCGATTTTTCCAAAAAGTGACGAAAATCAATCTACCACACCTGTCATTCATAAAAAATGTGTAAACGCGCCCGGGTCACTTCATCAAGGCCCCCAATTCTAGCTTTAAAGATGATCCAAAAATAAGCTCTGAGAACAGAATCTGAGAGGGGGGGGGGAGAGAGAGTTTTTGCTCTATTTCTTCCTTAATGTTGACACCACCACTCTTCCAGCACTTTATTCTTACTACAAATGACCGAACACACCTACCTGACACTATAATGAAGAAAAAAAATTTTCATCCCTACCTGGCCAAAATTGAAGAAATCTCACAGTGCCGGCACTGTTCAAAATCACTCAAAATCACCAAAAATCGACCCGTCTCCGATTTTTCCAAAAAGTGACGAAAATCAATCTACCACACCTGTCATTCATAAAAAATGTGTAAACGCGCCCGGGTCACTTCATCAAGGCCCCCAATTCTAGCTTTAAAGATGATCCAAAAATAAGCTCTGAGAACAGAATCTGAGAGGGGGGGGGGGGGGGGGGGAGAGAGAGTTTTTGCTCTATTTCTTCCTTAATGTTGACACTACCACTCTTCCAGCACTTTATTCTTACTACAAATGACCGAACACACCTACCTGACACTATAATGAAGAAAAAAAATTTTCATCCCTACCTGGCCAAAATTGAAGAAATCTCACAGTGAAGGCACTGTTCAAAATCACTCAAAATCACCAAAAATCGATCCGTCTCCGATTTTTCCAAAAAGTGACGAAAATCAATCTACCACACCTGTCATTCATAAAAAATGTGTAAACGCGCCCGGGTCACTTCATCAAGGCCCCCAATTCTAGCTTTGAAGATGATCCAAAAATAAGCTCTGAGAACAGAATCTGAGAGGGGGGGGGGGGAGAGAGAGTTTTTGCTCTATTTCTTCCTTAATGTTGACACCACCACTCTTCCAGCACTTTATTCTTACTACAAATGACCGAACACACCTACCTGACACTATAATGAAGAAAAAAAATTTTCATCCCTACCTGGCCAAAATTGAAGAAATCTCACAGTGCCGGCACTGTTCAAAATCACTCAAAATCACCAAAAATCGACCCGTCTCCGATTTTTCCAAAAAGTGACGAAAATCAATCTACCACACCTGTCATTCATAAAAAATGTGTAAACGCGCCCGGGTCACTTCATCAAGGCCCCCAATTCTAGCTTTAAAGATGATCCAAAAATAAGCTCTGAGAACAGAATCTGAGAGGGGGGGGGGAGAGAGAGTTTTTGATCTATTTCTTCCTTAATGTTGACACCACCACTCTTCCAGCACTTTATTCTTACTACAAATGACCGAACACACCTACCTGACACTATAATGAAGAAAAAAATTTTCATCCCTACCTGGCCAAAATTGAAGAAATCTCACAGTGCCGGCACTGTTCAAAATCACTCAAAATCACCAAAAATCGACCCGTCTCCGATTTTTCCAAAAAGTGACGAAAATCAATCTACCACACCTGTCATTCATAAAAAATGTGTAAACGCGCCCGGGTCACTTCATCAAGGCCCCCAATTCTAGCTTTAAAGATGATCCAAAAATAAGCTCTGAGAACAGAATCTGAGAGGGGGGGGGGAGAGAGAGTTTTTGCTCTATTTCTTCCTTAATGTTGACACCACCACTCTTCCAGCACTTTATTCTTACTACAAATGACCGAACACACCTACCTGACACTATAATGAAGAAAAAAAATTTTCATCCCTACCTGGCCAAAATTGAAGAAATCTCACAGTGCCGGCACTGTTCAAAATCACTCAAAATCACCAAAAATCGACCCGTCTCCGATTTTTCCAAAAAGTGACGAAAATCAATCTACCACACCTGTCATTCATAAAAAATGTGTAAACGCGCCCGGGTCACTTCATCAAGGCCCCCAATTCTAGCTTTAAAGATGATCCAAAAATAAGCTCTGAGAACAGAATCTGAGAGGGGGGGGGGAGAGAGAGTTTTTGCTCTATTTCTTCCTTAATGTTGACACCACCACTCTTCCAGCACTTTATTCTTACTACAAATGACCGAACACACCTACCTGACACTATAATGAAGAAAAAAAATTTTCATCCCTACCTGGCCAAAATTGAAGAAATCTCACAGTGCCGGCACTGTTCAAAATCACTCAAAATCACCAAAAAATCGACCCATCTCCGATTTTTCCAAAAAGTGACGAAAATCAATCTACCACAACCTGTCATTCATAAAAAATGTGTAAACGCGCCCGGGTCACTTCATCAAGGCCCCCCAATTCTAGCTTTAAAGATGATCCAAAAATAAGCTCTGAGAACAGAATCTGAGAGGGGGGGGAGAGAGAGTTTTTGCTCTATTTCTTCCTTAATGTTGACACCACCACTCTTCCAGCACTTTATTCTTACTACAAATGACCGAACACACCTACCTGACACTATAATGAAGAAAAAAAAATTTTCATCCTTACCTGGCCAAAATTGAAGAAATCTCACAGTGCCGGCACTGTTCAAAATCACTCAAAATCACCAAAAATCGACCCGTCTCCGATTTTTCCAAAAAGTGACGAAAATCAATCTACCACACCTGTCATTCATAAAAAATGTGTAAACGCGCCCGGGTCACTTCATCAAGGCCCCCAATTTCTAGCTTTAAAGATGATCCAAAAATAAGCTCTGAGAACAGAATCTGAGACGGGGGGGAGAGAGAGTTTTTGCTCTATTTCTTCCTTAATGTTGACACCACCACTCTTCCAGCACTTTATTCTTACTACAAATGACCGAACACACCTACCTGACACTATAATGAAGAAAAAAAATTTTCATCCCTACCTGGCCAAAATTGAAGAAATCTCACAGTGCCGCTGTTCAAATTCACTCAAAATCACCAAAAATCGACCCGTCTCCGATTTTTCCAAAAAGTGACGAAAATCAATCTACCACACCTGTCATTCATAAAAAATGTGTAAACGCGCCCGGGTCACTTCATCAAGGCCCCCAATTCTAGCTTTAAAGATGATCCAAAAATAAGCTCTGAGAACAGAATCTGAGAGGGGGGGGGGGGGGGGAGAGAGAGTTTTTGCTCTATTTCTTCCTTAATTTTGACACCACCACTCTTCCAGCACTTTATTCTTACTACAAATGACCGAACACACCTACCTGACACTATAATGAAGAAAAAAAATTTTCATCCCTACCTGGCCAAAACTGAAGAAATCTCACAGTGCCGGCACTGTTCAAAATCACTCAAAATCACCAAAAATCGACCCGTCTCCGATTTTTCCAAAAAGTGACGAAAATCAATCTACCACACCTGTCATTCATAAAAAATGTGGAAACACGCCCGGGTCACTTCATCAAGGCCCCCAATTCTAGCTTTAAAGATGATCCAAAAATAAGCTCTGAGAACAGAATCTGAGAGGGGGGGGAGAGAGAGTTTTTGCTCTATTTCTTCCTTAATGTTGACACCACCACTCTTCCAGCACTTTATTCTTACTACAAATGACCGAACACACCTACCTGACACTATAATGAAGAAAAAAAATTTTCATCCCTACCTGGCCAAAATTGAAGAAATCTCACAGTGCCGGCACTGTTCAAAATCACTCAAAATCACCAAAAATCGACCCGTCTCCGATTTTTCCAAAAAGTGACGAAAATCAATCTACCACACCTGTCATTCATAAAAAATGTGTAAACGCGCCCGGGTCACTTCATCAAGGCCCCCAATTCTAGCTTTAAAGATGATCCAAAAATAAGCTCTGAGAACAGAATCTGAGAGGGGGGGGGGGAGAGAGAGTTTTTGCTCTATTTCTTCCTTAATGTTGACACCACCACTCTTCCAGCACTTTATTCTTACTACAAATGACCGAACACACCTACCTGACACTATAATGAAGAAAAAAAATTTTCATCCCTACCTGGCCAAAATTGAAGAAATCTCACAGTGCCGGCACTGTTCAAAATCACTCAAAATCACCAAAAATCGACCCGTCTCCGATTTTTCCAAAAAGTGACGAAAATCAATCTACCACACCTGTCATTCATAAAAAATGTGTAAACGTGCCCGGGTCACTTCATCAAGGCCCCCAATTCTAGCTTTAAAGATGATCCAAAAATAAGCTCTGAGAACAGAATCTGAGAGGGGGGGGGAGAGAGAGTTTTTGCTCTATTTCTTCCTTAATGTTGACACCACCACTCTTCCAGCACTTTATTCTTACTACAAATGACCGAACACACCTACCTGACACTATAATGAAGAAAAAAAATTTTCATCCCTACCTGGCCAAAATTGAAGAAATCTCACAGTGCCGGCACTGTTCAAAATCACTCAAAATCACCAAAAATCGACCCGTCTCCGATTTTTCCAAAAAGTGACGAAAATCAATCTACCACACCTGTCATTCATAAAAAATGTGTAAACGTGCCCGGGTCACTTCATCAAGGCCCCCAATTCTAGCTTTAAAGATGATCCAAAAATAAGCTCTGAGAACAGAATCTGAGAGGGGGGGGGGGAGAGAGAGTTTTTGCTCTATTTCTTCCTTAATGTTGACACCACCACTCTTCCAGCACTTTATTCTTACTACAAATGACCGAACACACCTACCTGACACTATAATGAAGAAAAAAAATTTTCATCCCTACCTGGCCAAAATTGAAGAAATCTCACAGTGCCGGCACTGTTCAAAATCACTCAAAATCACCAAAAATCGACCCATCTCCGATTTTTCCAAAAAGTGACGAAAATCAATCTACCACACCTGTCATTCATAAAAAATGTGTAAATGCGCCCGGGTCACTTCATCAAGGCCCCCAATTCTAGCTTTAAAGATGATCCAAAAATAAGCTCTGAGAACAGAATCTGAGAGGGGGGGGGAGAGAGAGTTTTTGCTCTATTTCTTCCTTAATGTTGACACCACCACTCTTCCAGCACTTTATTCTTACTACAAATGACCGAACACACCTACCTGACACTATAATGAAGAAAAAAAATTTTCATCCCTACCTGGCCAAAATTGAAGAAATCTCACAGTGCCGGCACTGTTCAAAATCACTCAAAATCACCAAAAATCGACCCGTCTCCGATTTTTCCAAAAAGTGACGAAAATCAATCTACCACACCTGTCATTCATAAAAAATGTGTAAACGCGCCCGGGTCACTTCATCAAGGCCCCCAATTCTAGCTTTAAAGATGATCCAAAAATAAGCTCTGAGAACAGAATCTGAGAGGGGGGGGGGGGAGAGAGAGTTTTTGCTCTATTTCTTCCTTAATGTTGACACCACCACTCTTCCAGCACTTTATTCTTACTACAAATGACCGAACACACCTACCTGACACTATAATGAAGAAAAAAAATTTTCATCCCTACCTGGCCAAAATTGAAGAAATCTCACAGTGCCGGCACTGTTCAAAATCACTCAAAATCACCAAAAATCGACCCGTCTCCGATTTTTCCAAAAAGTGACGAAAATCAATCTACCACACCTGTCATTCATAAAAAATGTGTAAACGCGCCTGGGTCACTTCATCAAGGCCCCCAATTCTAGCTTTAAAGATGATCCAAAAATAAGCTCTGAGAACAGAATCTGAGAGGGGGGGGGGAGAGAGAGTTTTTGCTCTATTTCTTCCTTAATGTTGACACCACCACTCTTCCAGCACTTTATTCTTACTACAAATGACCGAACACACCTACCTGACACTATAATGAAGAAAAAAAATTTTCATCCCTACCTGGCCAAAATTGAAGAAATCTCACAGTGCCGGCACTGTTCAAAATCACTCAAAATCACCAAAAATCGACCCGTCTCCGATTTTTCCAAAAAGTGACGAAAATCAATCTACCACACCTGTCATTCATAAAAAATGTGTGAACGCGCCCGGGTCACTTCATCAAGGCCCCCAATTCTAGCTTTAAAGATGATCCAAAAATAAGCTCTGAGAACAGAATCTGAGAGGGGGGGGGGGGAGAGAGAGAGTTTTTGCTCTAGTTCTTCCTTAATGTTGACACCACCACTCTTCCAGCACTTTATTCTTACTACAAATGACCGAACACACCTACCTGACACTATAATGAAGAAAAAAAATTTTCATCCCTACCTGGCCAAAATTGAAGAAATCTCACAGTGCCGGCACTGTTCAAAATCACTCAAAATCACCAAAAATCGACCCGTCTCCGATTTTTCCAAAAAGTGACGAAAATCAATCTACCACACCTGTCATTTATAAAAAATGTGTAAACACGCCCGGGTCACTTCATCAAGGCCCCCAATTCTAGCTTTAAAGATGATCCAAAAATAAGCTCTGAGAACAGAATCTGAGAGGGGGGGGGAGAGAGAGTTTTTGCTCTATTTCTTCCTTAATGTTGACACCACCACTCTTCCAGCACTTTATTCTTACTACAAATGACCGAACACACCTACCTGACACTATAATGAAGAAAAAAAATTTTCATCCCTACCTGGCCAAAATTGAAGAAATCTCACAGTGCCGGCACTGTTCAAAATCACTCAAAATCACCAAAAATCGACCCGTCTCCGATTTTTCCAAAAAGTGACGAAAATCAATCTACCACACCTGTCATTCATAAAAAATGTGGAAACGCGCCCGGGTCACTTCATCAAGGCCCCCAATTCTAGCTTTAAAGATGATCCAAAAATAAGCTCTGAGAACAGAATCTGAGAGGGGGTGGGAGAGAGAGTTTTTGCTCTATTTCTTCCTTAATGTTGACACCACCACTCTTCCAGCACTTTATTCTTACTACAAATGACCGAACACACCTACCTGACACTATAATGAAGAAAAAAAATTTTCATCCCTACCTGGCCAAAATTGAAGAAATCTCACAGTGCCGGCACTGTTCAAAATCACTCAAAATCACCAAAAATCGACCCGTCTCCGATTTTTCCAAAAAGTGACGAAAATCAATCTACCACACCTGTCATTCATAAAAAATGTGTAAACGCGCCCGGGTCACTTCATCAAGGCCCCCAATTCTAGCTTTAAAGATGATCCAAAAATAAGCTCTGAGAACAGAATCTGAGAGGGGGGGGGGGAGAGAGAGTTTTTGCTCTATTTCTTCCTTAATGTTGACACCACCACTCTTCCAGCACTTTATTCTTACTACAAATGACCGAACACACCTACCTGACACTATAATGAAGAAAAAAAATTTTCATCCCTACCTGGCCAAAATTGAAGAAATCTCACAGTGCCGGCACTGTTCAAAATCACTCAAAATCACCAAAAATCGACCCGTCTCCGATTTTTCCAAAAAGTGACGAAAATCAATCTACCACACCTGTCATTCATAAAAAATGTGTAAACGCGCCCGGGTCACTTCATCAAGGCCCCCAATTCTAGCTTTAAAGATGATCCAAAAATAAGCTCTGAGAACAGAATCTGAGAGGGGGGGGGGGGAGAGAGAGTTTTTGCTCTATTTCTTCCTTAATGTTGACACCACCATTCTTCCAGCACTTTATTCTTACTACAAATGACCGAACACACCTACCTGACACTATAATGAAGAAAAAAAATTTTCATCCCTACCTGGCAAAATTGAAGAAATCTCACAGTGCCGGCACTGTTCAAAATCACTCAAAATCACCAAAAATCGACCCGTCTCCGATTTTTCCAAAAAGTGACGAAAATCAATCTACCACACCTGTCATTCATAAAAAATGTGTAAACGCGCCTGGGTCACTTCATCAAGGCCCCCAATTCTAGCTTTAAAGATGATCCAAAAATAAGCTCTGAGAACAGAATCTGAGAGGGGGGGGGGGAGAGAGAGTTTTTGCTCTATTTCTTCCTTAATGTTGACACCACCACTCTTCCAGCACTTTATTCTTACTACAAATGACCGAACACACCTACCTGACACTATAATGAAGAAAAAAAATTTTCATCCCTACCTGGCCAAAATTGAAGAAATCTCACAGTGCCGGCACTGTTCAAAATCACTCAAAATCACCAAAAATCGACCCGTCTCCGATTTTTCCAAAAAGTGACGAAAATCAATCTACCACACCTGTCATTCATAAAAAATGTGTGAACGCGCCCGGGTCACTTCATCAAGGCCCCCAATTCTAGCTTTAAAGATGATCCAAAAATAAGCTCTGAGAACAGAATCTGAGAGGGGGGGGGAGAGAGAGTTTTTTCTCTATTTCTTCCTTAATGTTGACACCACCACTCTTCCAGCACTTTATTCTTACTACAAATGACCGAACACACCTACCTGACACTATAATGAAGAAAAAAATTTTTCATCCCTACCTGGCCAAAATTGAAGAAATCTCACAGTGCCGGCACTGTTCAAAATCACTCAAAATCACCAAAAATCGACCCGTCTCCGATTTTTCCAAAAAGTGACGAAAATCAATCTACCACACCTGTCATTCATAAAAAATGTGGAAACGCGCCCGGGTCACTTCATCAAGGCCCCCAATTCTAGCTTTAAAGATGATCCAAAAATAAGCTCTGAGAACAGAATCTGAGAGGGGGGTGGGAGAGAGAGTTTTTGCTCTATTTCTTCCTTAATGTTGACACCACCACTCTTCCAGCACTTTATTCTTACTACAAATGACCGAACACACCTACCTGACACTATAATGAAGAAAAAAAATTTTCATCCCTACCTGGCCAAAATTGAAGAAATCTCACAGTGCCGGCACTGTTCAAAATCACTCAAAATCACCAAAAATCGACCCGTCTCCGATTTTTCCAAAAAGTGACGAAAATCAATCTACCACACCTGTCATTCATAAAAAATGTGTAAACACGCCCGGGTCACTTCATCAAGGCCCCCAATTCTAGCTTTAAAGATGATCCAAAAATAAGCTCTGAGAACAGAATCTGAGAGGGGGGGGGGGGGAGAGAGAGTTTTTGCTCTATTTCTTCCTTAATGTTGACACCACCACTCTTCCAGCACTTTATTCTTACTACAAATGACCGAACACACCTACCTGACACTATAATGAAGAAAAAAATTTTCATCCCTACCTGGCCAAAATTGAAGAAATCTCACAGTGCCGGCACTGTTCAAAATCACTCAAAATCACCAAAAATCGACCCGTCTCCGATTTTTCCAAAAAGTGACGAAAATCAATCTACCACACCTGTCATTCATAAAAAATGTGTAAACGCGCCTGGGTCACTTCATCAAGGCCCCCAATTCTAGCTTTAAAGATGATCCAAAAATAAGCTCTGAGAACAGAATCTGAGAGGGGGGGGGAGAGAGAGTTTTTGCTCTATTTCTTCCTTAATGTTGACACCACCACTCTTCCAGCACTTTATTCTTACTACAAATGACCGAACACACCTACCTGACACTATAATGAAGAAAAAAAATTTTCATCCCTACCTGGCCAAAATTGAAGAAATCTCACAGTGCCGGCACTGTTCAAAATCACTCAAAATCACCAAAAATCGACCCGTCTCCGATTTTTCCAAAAAGTGACGAAAATCAATCTACCACACCTGTCATTCATAAAAAATGTGTAAACGCGCCCGGGTCACTTCATCAAGGCCCCCAATTCTAGCTTTAAAGATGATCCAAAAATAAGCTCTGAGAACAGAATCTGAGAGGGGGGGGGGGGAGAGAGAGTTTTTGCTCTATTTCTTCCTTAATGTTGACACCACCACTCTTCCAGCACTTTATTCTTACTACAAATGACCGAACACACCTACCTGACACTATAATGAAGAAAAAAAATTTTCATCCCTACCTGGCCAAAATTGAAGAAATCTCACAGTGCCGGCACTGTTCAAAATCACTCAAAATCACCAAAAATCGACCCGTCTCCGATTTTTCCAAAAAGTGACGAAAATCAATCTACCACACCTGTCATTCATAAAAAATGTGTAAACGCGCCCGGGTCACTTCATCAAGGCCCCCAATTCTAGCTTTAAAGATGATCCAAAAATAAGCTCTGAGAACAGAATCTGAGAGGGGGGGGGGGGGAGAGAGAGTTTTTGCTCTATTTCTTCCTTAATGTTGACACTACCACTCTTCCAGCACTTTATTCTTACTACAAATGACCGAACACACCTACCTGACACTATAATGAAGAAAAAAAATTTTCATCCCTACCTGGCCAAAATTGAAGAAATCTCACAGTGAAGGCACTGTTCAAAATCACTCAAAATCACCAAAAATCGATCCGTCTCCGATTTTTCCAAAAAGTGACGAAAATCAATCTACCACACCTGTCATTCATAAAAAATGTGTAAACGCGCCCGGGTCACTTCATCAAGGCCCCCAATTCTAGCTTTAAAGATGATCCAAAAATAAGCTCTGAGAACAGAATCTGAGAGGGGGGGGGGGGAGAGAGAGTTTTTGCTCTATTTCTTCCTTAATGTTGACACCACCACTCTTCCAGCACTTTATTCTTACTACAAATGACCGAACACACCTACCTGACACTATAATGAAGAAAAAAAATTTTCATCCCTACCTGGCCAAAATTGAAGAAATCTCACAGTGCCGGCACTGTTCAAAATCACTCAAAATCACCAAAAATCGACCCGTCTCCGATTTTTCCAAAAAGTGACGAAAATCAATCTACCACACCTGTCATTCATAAAAAATGTGTAAACGCGCCCGGGTCACTTCATCAAGGCCCCCAATTCTAGCTTTAAAGATGATCCAAAAATAAGCTCTGAGAACAGAATCTGAGAGGGGGGGGGGGGAGAGAGAGTTTTTGATCTATTTCTTCCTTAATGTTGACACCACCACTCTTCCAGCACTTTATTCTTACTACAAATGACCGAACACACCTACCTGACACTATAATGAAGAAAAAAAATTTTCATCCCTACCTGGCCAAAATTGAAGAAATCTCACAGTGCCGGCACTGTTCAAAATCACTCAAAATCACCAAAAATCGACCCGTCTCCGATTTTTCCAAAAAGTGACGAAAATCAATCTACCACACCTGTCATTCATAAAAAATGTGTAAACGCGCCCGGGTCACTTCATCAAGGCCCCCAATTCTAGCTTTAAAGATGATCCAAAAATAAGCTCTGAGAACAGAATCTGAGAGGGGGGGGGGAGAGAGAGTTTTTGCTCTATTTCTTCCTTAATGTTGACACCACCACTCTTCCAGCACTTTATTCTTACTACAAATGACCGAACACACCTACCTGACACTATAATGAAGAAAAAAAATTTTCATCCCTACCTGGCCAAAATTGAAGAAATCTCACAGTGCCGGCACTGTTCAAAATCACTCAAAATCACCAAAAATCGACCCGTCTCCGATTTTTCCAAAAAGTGACGAAAATCAATCTACCACACCTGTCATTCATAAAAAATGTGTAAACGCGCCCGGGTCACTTCATCAAGGCCCCCAATTCTAGCTTTAAAGATGATCCAAAAATAAGCTCTGAGAACAGAATCTGAGAGGGGGGGGGGGGAGAGAGAGTTTTTGCTCTATTTCTTCCTTAATGTTGACATCACCACTCTTCCAGCACTTTATTCTTACTACAAATGACCGAACACACCTACCTGACACTATAATGAAGAAAAAAAATTTTCATCCCTACCTGGCCAAAATTGAAGAAATCTCACAGTGCCGGCACTGTTCAAAATCACTCAAAATCACCAAAAATCGACCCGTCTCCGATTTTTCCAAAAAGTGACGAAAATCAATCTACCACACCTGTCATTCATAAAAAATGTGTAAACGCGCCCGGGTCACTTCATCAAGGCCCCCAATTCTAGCTTTAAAGATGATCCAAAAATAAGCTCTGAGAACAGAATCTGAGAGGGGGGGGGGGAGAGAGAGTTTTTGCTCTATTTCTTCCTTAATGTTGACACCACCACTCTTCCAGCACTTTATTCTTACTACAAATGACCGAACACACCTACCTGACACTATAATGAAGAAAAAAAATTTTCATCCCTACCTGGCCAAAATTGAAGAAATCTCACAGTGCCGGCACTGTTCAAAATCACTCAAAATCACCAAAAATCGACCCGTCTCCGATTTTTCCAAAAAGTGACGAAAATCAATCTACCACACCTGTCATTCATAAAAAATGTGTAAACGCGCCCGGGTCACTTCATCAAGGCCCCCAATTCTAGCTTTAAAGATGATCCAAAAATAAGCTCTGAGAACAGAATCTGAGAGGGGGGGGGGGGGGGAGAGAGAGTTTTTGCTCTATTTCTTCCTTAATGTTGACACTACCACTCTTCCAGCACTTTATTCTTACTACAAATGACCGAACACACCTACCTGACACTATAATGAAGAAAAAAAATTTTCATCCCTACCTGGCCAAAATTGAAGAAATCTCACAGTGCCGGCACTGTTCAAAATCACTCAAAATCACCAAAAATCGACCCGTGTCCGATTTTTCCAAAAAGTGACGAAAATCAATCTACCACACCTGTCATTCATAAAAAATGTGGAAACGCGCCCGGGTCACTTCATCAAGGCCCCCAATTCTAGCTTTAAAGATGATCCAAAAATAAGCTCTGAGAACAGAATCTGAGAGGGGGGGGGGGAGAGAGAGTTTTTGCTCTATTTCTTCCTTAATGTTGACACCACCACTCTTCCAGCACTTTATTCTTACTACAAATGACCGAACACACCTACCTGACACTATAATGAAGAAAAAAAATTTTCATCCCTACCTGGCCAAAATTGAAGAAATCTCACAGTGCCGGCACTGTTCAAAATCACTCAAAATCACCAAAAATCAACCCGTCTCCGATTTTTCCAAAAAGTGACGAAAATCAATCTACCACACCTGTCATTCATAAAAAATGTGTAAACGCGCCCGGGTCACTTCATCAAGGCCCCCAATTCTAGCTTTAAAGATGATCCAAAAATAAGCTCTGAGAACAGAATCTGAGAGGGGGGGGGGGGGGAGAGAGAGAGTTTTTGCTCTATTTCTTCCTTAATGTTGACACCACCACTCTTCCAGCACTTTATTCTTACTACAAATGACCGAACACACCTACCTGACACTATAATGAAGAAAAAAAATTTTCATCCCTACCTGGCCAAAATTGAAGAAATCTCACAGTGCCGGCACTGTTCAAAATCACTCAAAATCACCAAAAATCGACCCGTCTCCGATTTTTCCAAAAAGTGACGAAAATCAATCTACCACACCTGTCATTCATAAAAAATGTGTAAACGCGCCCGGGTCACTTCATCAAGGCCCCCAATTCTAGCTTTAAAGATGATCCAAAAATAAGCTCTGAGAACAGAATCTGAGAGGGGGGGGGGAGAGAGAGTTTTTGCTCTATTTCTTCCTTAATGTTGACACCACCACTCTTCCAGCACTTTATTCTTACTACAAATGACCGAACACACCTACCTGACACTATAATGAAGAAAAAAAATTTCATCCCTACCTGGCCAAAATTGAAGAAATCTCACAGTGCCGGCACTGTTCAAAATCACTCAAAATCACCAAAAATCGACCCGTCTCCGATTTTTCCAAAAAGTGACGAAAATCAATCTTTCACACCTGTCATTCATAAAAAATGTGGAAACGCGCCCGGGTCACTTCAACAAGGCCCCCAATTCTAGCTTTAAAGATGATCCAAAAATAAGCTCTGAGAACAGAATCTGAGAGGGGGGGGGGAGAGAGAGTTTTTGCTCTATTTCTTCCTTAATGTTGACACCACCACTCTTCCAGCACTTTATTCTTACTACAAATGACCGAACACACCTACCTGACACTATAATGAAGAAAAAAAATTTTCATCCCTACCTGGCCAAAATTGAAGAAATCTCACAGTGCCAGCACTGTTCAAAATCACTCAAAATCACCAAAAATCGACCCGTCTCCGATTTTTCCAAAAAGTGACGAAAATCAATCTACTACACCTGTCATTCATAAAAAATGTGTAAACGCGCCCGGGTCACTTCATCAAGGCCCCCAATTCTAGCTTTAAAGATGATCCAAAAATAAGCTCTGAGAACAGAATCTGAGAGGGGGGGGGGAGAGAGAGTTTTTGCTCTATTTCTTCCTTAATGTTGACACCACCACTCTTCGAGCACTTTATTCTTACTACAAATGACCGAACACACCTACCTGACACTATTATGAAGAAAAAAAATTTTCATCCCTACCTGTCCAAAATTGAAGAAATCTCACAGTGCCGGCACTGTTTAAAATCACTCAAAATCACCAAAAATCGACCCGTCTCCGATTTTTCCAAAAAGTGACGAAATCAATCTACCACACCTGTCATTCATAAAAAATGTGTAAACGCGCCCGGGTCACTTCATCAAGGCCCCCCAATTCTAGCTTTAAAGATGATCCAAAAATAAGCTCTGAGAACAGAATCTAAGAGGGGGGGGGGGAGAGAGAGTTTTTGCTCTATTTCTTCCTTAATGTTGACACCACCACTCTTCCAGCACTTTATTCTTACTACAAATGACCGAACACACCTACCTGACACTATAATGAAGAAAAAAAATTTTCATCCCTACCTGGCCAAAATTGAAGAAATCTCACAGTGCCGGCACTGTTCAAAATCACTCAAAATCACCAAAAATCGACCCGTCTCCGATTTTTCCAAAAAGTGACGAAAATCAATCTACCACACCTGTCATTCATAAAAAAATGTGTAAACGCGCCCGGGTCACTTCATCAAGGCCCCCAATTCTAGCTTTAAAGATGATCCAAAAATAAGCTCTGAGAACAGAATCTGAGAGGGGGGGGGAGAGAGAGTTTTTGCTCTATTTCTTCCTTAATGTTGACACCACCACTCTTCCAGCACTTTATTCTTACTACAAATGACCGAACACACCTACCTGACACTATAATGAAGAAAAAAAATTTTCATCCCTACCTGGCCAAAATTGAAGAAATCTCACAGTGCCGGCACTGTTCAAAATCACTCAAAATCACCAAAAATCGACCCGTCTCGATTTTTCCAAAAAGTGACGAAAATCAATCTACCACACCTGTCATTCATAAAAAATGTGTAAACGCGCACGGGTCACTTCATCAAGGCCCCCAATTCTAGCTTTAAAGATGATCCAAAAATAAGCTCTGAGAACAGAATCTGAGAGGGGGGGGGGAGAGAGAGTTTTTGCTCTATTTCTTCCTTAATGTTGACACCACCACTCTTCCAGCACTTTATTCTTACTACAAATGACCGAACACACCTACCTGACACTATAATGAAGAAAAAAAATTTTCATCCCTACCTGTTCCTTCGCATGTACCACAAACATCATCATCTTTACGAGAAGATCTTCAAACCCAGCTTGATGCTTTTCTGGCCGCGTCATATTCGTGTGATGGTTATCTTAGACAATGAATCGAAAGAGGACCATGCGTTGGAAGCAACGATAAGAGACAGCCCGCCTTTTCCGAAGGTTTTCTTTGAAGACCCCTACCCAGAAATATACAACCATCGAGGGCCAAGCCGTATGCAGCGGTCGATGTTTTATCCCGAAAATTACACCAAGGCCGAGTACGTTGGCTACGTGGATACAGACACTCTGTTCGTTACGGTTGTTACGCCGGAAGACCTTTTCAGAGACGGCAAACCTATCGTGGTCGGCGTCGTTGGCCAGTTTCTGACGAAAGAATGGGGAATGACAACAATGAAGCATTACAATTTATTCGGGACTGGAGAAGTCATGAAATGCATGTCATACTTTCCTGTCATCATAAAAGTAAAACATGTTGTTGAATGTCGCCATTACTTGGAGCGGTTACATAAGAAATCTTTCGATGCAATCATTAAAGAAATATCAGTCGACAATCTCTTTTCTCAATTCAGCATAATGTGTCAATGTATATACACTCTCCATCGCAAGGAATACATCTTTCGCATCCAAATGCGCCCAAACGGAGACTTCAAAACCGAACTCCCCGGGAGAGCACCTCTCAAAACTTACAAAGAAAATTTTACGACGGAGGAACTATCCCCCATCGCTAGAACTTCAATGCATTGGAAATATCAGACAGTACCCAAACAGGAACTGTTGAAAACACCGTACGACAGGGAAACTTACTACCCTCAAGCTCTTCTGATGGGGATTTGCTATTCCGGTGGCTTCGAAATGTGCCCGAATCACTGTAGATTTTTCAGTAGGAGCGTCATTCAAAGAGACCTGTTTAATTTTGAGTTCACCGACTGGACCTGGCACCCGGGCTGTATGAAGGCTCAAGAAAGACACTACCAGGATGTGAACCGATTGTTGTCGTATTACAAATCGCATGGATTCCCCATATTTGGCGAGAAAAATACCACCGTGGCATGTGATCGAATTTATAAAATGCTTCAGGTCGATAAAAAGTATTCACTGATTACACCAACGTAGGCATGGCTTTTCAAAGTTTTAATATTAGTATGGGTATCTCTGATATGATGATGAAAGTACAACAAGACGTATTTTTTTAAACAATTTTTTAAAGACGCATATCTTTTATATTTTTTACTGTCTGATATTTTTTAACCCAGTGTTGTTGCTGTATGAGATTATTTCTTTCTTTGTATTTTCAATATAATTTTTGGTAGTGTTCATATTAATTTAATTTACTTACTGTAAGACGCGTTGAGATTTGTGGAAAATTTTTGTGGAAAAATTTATATTACTACTGTCATGTTGAGTACTGCATTGGGTTAGATGGTAAAGTCTATACAGCTTTCCATACAACTTTATTTTTTATCTACTTTATTTATTGATCTGTTTGCTAGCTTTATGTACTTGATTTAATTTTTTTGCCTTCTGTAGTTACATAGTATGGAAGCAATGTTTTCGTCTGTCATTTGTTTGTTTAAAAACTTCGTTCACTGCTTGTATTGAGGGCCATGTGCAACATGTTTCACGTTCTTTAAATATAGTTTTTATTATTATAATTATTACTTTCGGGATATACACGATAGTGTGAATACATTTTTAGTGTTAACAGCTGCTGACTTTATCCCCCCCCCCCCTCCCACCCTTAGCTGAACTGACAGCATTATAGAAAGCTAAAGGTAGGATACCATCTTTTTAGAAATGAATATGTATCTTGGACAGTTCGTATCAGACCGGTGTAGGGTAACTTGTGATTATTTAAAGATTATCTTGTGCTACGGCACTTAAACATAATAATAACACATTGTTTAGTAGTAAAGCATAAGTTGAACTGTTTATTTCCTGAAACGAGTCATTTTTCCCACAAAATTATATCGAGTCATTTTGCCCCTTTGCGACCGCGCCATACTTACGGAGGATGTTTTACATAGAGAAGCCCATTGAATTAAGACATCCAAAAGTTGAATGGGGTATATATATATATATTGATGCTTACTTAGGTATGTGATCTTATAGTGGTCACTTCTATCGCTTCTGATAGCTTGGGTATTTTCACCTCACAGAAAACTACAAAAATATAACTGAAATAAAATATGTATATTGTACAAGTAGGAACAAGCTGGAAGTAAGTTAGTCTGAAAACAGTGGGATATATCAATGAACTTTATAATTATAACTTAATTGACCAATGGCGCGTGAGTGACTTGGGTTCTTAGGGTCGATGCCCACCCAAGTTCTCTGAGTATATACTAATGCCAAGTAGTTCTATGTATGTGTGTGAGTGAAACTGGGCGGTAAAATTTTAATTTAAAATTTAAAAAGTAAAATTCCTACTGTTTGTGCCTTGATCATAGCGTGGCTATCACTAAATTTAGTTATATTATAACTTATAAGATGCGTATACTGAGACGCCATTTCGTCAACGAAGGGCTCCGACGTGATTCCAAATCCCGAGTGAAGTCTTTCACTTCACGTGCACAGAAAAGCATAACAAACAACCTCACATCTTCAGTTAAAAACGAAATTTTACTTTATACTGTACACTATTCACATTTTATTCTATTTATGTAAATGGGATCAATATGTGTGCAACAGTAACTCCAAGTAATTTACATGCATCGAAAGGTTCACTATATAATCGGGGCTTAAGTAAGATCAGCTGTGCTACATTTAACATTTTATGGGCACATTTGGGATGAAGATAGCCAAGGCATGTCACTTGATTCACGTATTTTGATCTATTTTAAGCATACTCTGTGTGAAAGAACCAAAAGGGTTATCAGTTAACTCGGCTTACTTTCATCTTGAGAGTTCAATCCCTTTGATACAGTAATAATAAAATTGTACAACTACTACGATCAAAATTGTCGATGTTGATTGCTGTCTGTCATGTTGGATATCCCGCGTTTTTCGGGAAGTCAACAGTCAACATGGCCCGCAACATGTCATGGTGAGGTAGATATATATATATATACTGCGGTGTCCTGGTGCCTGGAAGTTAAACTGGAGACATGCCCCCTCGCCCTCTAAAAAATTTTGAAATGTATTCCGTTTTTAAAGCCCCTTTCACACTAGACGGCGTCCTTTCTGCGTCCTTTGTGGACTATGTAACTGGCATCGATATGGTCGTAGAGAAGAGGCATAAGCATCGCTTTGGCTGCAGATTGAATCCTCAGTGATCGATCAGTTGTCGGCACAGAAGTAATGGTTTTATTTGCTCTCAAACGGGGCCGTTCTAACGGAAGCAGAAAGGACGCCGTCCAGTGTAAAGGGGGCTGTAGTACTACATGGACTCTCAGCATTGAGCTGGTCTCTTGTTACCTCTCTCTCTCTCGTCTCCCCCGTAGATTTTCCACGCAATCGTGCGCTCACACAAACACAGGATCTTTCGCGTCATTTTTGCCTCATTCTGACGCCGACTGAGGGAAAAGTAAGAAACTCCTTTTGGACTGGAAGAAAGCGCAACAGCAATCTTTATACCAATTGCATGCTTCGTGATTTTGGTAATGATGTATTTACTGTTCTCATAAATGAACTGAGCCAGAGGATTGTATGCTCAAGCTAATCGTGTGTGTATCTGGTGGCATATTTTTAATTTTGCTGGTCTTTTTTTGCTCAATGGAAATGACAGTGGAACGTCAGATTTGAGGAGCGTATGCTCTAAACTTGAATAAATGGTATATAATATAGATCGACATTTTGTACTTTCTGTACCGCACGTCAAATTAGGTATGGTAAATGGAATTTAAAAAATATTTTAAATGGTTTACAGCTGTGAGATGATCATATGTAAACAAAAACACATGCCATGTCATGGAACTCGAGTTAGGACACAATTTTTGACCAATAGTGTACATGTCTACATACACACACAAGAATCCAGTATGAAAAGCGTTTCAATGGAAAATTGATAAATCAATATACAAAGCAAAAAATAAATAAAATAAAAATAAATAACTTGGGTAGCCATGCTCATTTCATCACAGTCTAAGGGTTATGTATAAGACCAAATTTGTTGACAAATTTGAGACACTTGTTAATCCATTCCCTAAGCTTTTAAAACAAAAACCCCTGAAAGAGCATTTTAATAGACATATTCTGTAAGATGGACACAAAATTGTCAACAAAACATACATCTTTATCATAAGTGTTTGAATATTTTATATAAAATCAACAAAATTATCATAAATCATTTGCGCCTCTGTGCGGCAGTGAGATCTACAATTACATGTATATTCACCTTCTTCTCCATCAGAAAACTATTCACTGTACCCAGAAGTTCCTGAATATTGACCATGTTATGGCTTTACTTATGATATAAATGAAATCAATGTTTGTCATGTTCAATATGCAGTGTTTACACTATAGGATTATCATATTCTCACTGCTGTTTGGTAATTACCAATAAGGATTTACATGTATAATACATTCTAACAATACAAAACTCCACAAATTTATGTACAATCACAAACAACTGATAAATGAATTACACATACCAATACAATCAGGTCTTTGAACCTTAGGAATTATATGCACTGCTGCTCCCCGCAAGAAAACGCAGTAGTATCGAAGTAGCAAGGAAGCATTAACGCAGTAGTGGTGTGGAGCATATTTGCAGTAGAAATGCAATATAGCCTACTGCAATTCTACTTCAAAAATTACATAGGGTTGTACAGAGGAGGAGCATTAATGCAGTAGATTAGCAGCATGATAGAAGCATGTTTCAAATATGCTAATTAGCTTCCACATCGAAGCAGATTTGAAGCATGTTTGCAGTATGATTGCAGTAGTCTACTGCGCTGGAGTATCTACTTCATTTTCGTGCGGGTCGCCTTTGGACAATCTTAAATTTAAACTTCTGAATATCTACTGAGACAGTCAAATAAAGAGCTTTGTCTATCTATGTCTATTTTCTCCAATTTAATGTACTCACACTGACAGCCAAAATCCTGAAAACGCTCACATACATGTGGTACGATAGGTACCTGTGCTTGCAATAAATGGTACATCCATTTATATATATATTTCTACCTCCGATTCTTATAGCCAGTAAGATATAAACTATCCCATTTGTGGTTTTCTGTACTTTAAATATACCATGTTCATCAGGGGAAAATGGAGAACTATCTGGTTTCTAGTCAAAATCATATTATACTCATAATGAATTAATTATTACAACAGCTGCATTGACACCAGACTCTTCTCTTTTCAGAGAATAGGATATTACAATTTTCAAACTAAATGACCAACCATTTCAAACTTGCATTTTATCTAAATCTTGTTTACATATTCAAAATACGTGCGCCCTTTTTGATCTGTATCTAAACCAAACACTTCAATGTAAAATGACTTCCTTTAAGTTTGTAAACAGACAACGTTTAATTTAATGCCCTGTTTGCTTACAAATAAACTTTTGAACTGTGTTACTATTAAGTTCTTCTTTAAAATATCACACTGCAGATTAAATAACCAATAAATCTTACCAAAAACCAGACAAAAAGACTAAAGCATGACTGCCACTCACCTAATTTACCTGGAATATTTTATTTTACAGACCAGCATATATAATATGTACTGCTGTATTGTATATCCTTGAGGCTTTGCAGGTATTGTGTACTTTTATATACATAATGACATATACAGTAGTCACATTTTGCTTTCAATGTCTTCAGCACTACCATCAGAATGTAGTTGAAAATGTCACTTCTGCACTTTTTTTTTTCTTTTGTACAAAATAACCTTATGCACTTATATACATTTTTCTGAACCAGTTTTAATGGTCATCCTCTTTGCATATGCATATTAGCTGAAAACTAACATTCCTAATAAATAAATAAATAAATAAATAAATAAAATAAAAATAAAAGCCATATGTTTTCAACTCTCTTTTACAATTTCGTCATTCCTTCAGGGTTCTTTTACCTCCTTTCCCTTACAGAAAAGGATGTCTTATTCTGCCACGTTTCATTTGTTATTTTTGTCATCTTCCTCATTCATCGTTTTTCTCCTCGTCCTGGTCCCCTGTGGCCTCCTCATCCTCCTGGAGCATGGCATCCTCATCTATTTCTTCTTCTTTTTCGTCCTCCTCCTCCTCAGCTGCCTCCTCACCATTGGTGTCCTCCTCAGCCACATCCTCACCTGAAAGTCACAACAGGGGCTACCTTCACAAAAGAACTAGAAGGCGCACAATGAGTGTTAGGCCTCTACAGAGGAAAAAAACAACAACAAAATTTCATTTTTTCTCCTTAATAACCAATGGACCTCACATGCAAAATTGTTGATAAAATTATTACTCAGTTTTTGAGTTAATTTTTTTTTTTTTTTTTTTTGTTTGTTTGTTTTTGGGTCACATTCATGATAGAGACAGATAAAGGCGAGTTTCTTGACACCTTCCTCAGAAATCAGTTTGCAGGTGTTACTGTTTCCTCTACCCGCAGTTAGCGTCCCCTCCCCCCAACTCTCCTATTTTTTTGCTATTGGGTGAACTATCATAGTAACTGAAATCAGCCGAAAACTATGGTCTGCGTCGTGCTTTATTCCATGGAGAGTCACAACATGCAGGAAAACGCAGGGCAGACAGAATGTGGCACAACATACAATTTTCTGCTCAAGCAATGGTTAAGTCTAATTAAAGTACTCATAGCAATTTTTTTACCTAATACTGAGTGCATAAAAACAGCAGATCAAATTCTTATACAAAGTCCAATTTAAAGTTCAGGTTCATTTACCTTCTTTCCTTGACTCCTCTTTCTCTTTGCTATTCCCAGCCTGTGTATATGAAAACACCATTATTTACTCTCTCTCAAATCATATTTACAAATAAAGGAATAAATATAAACATTGTAATTCATGCATCAGCATGTACTGCCAAAAATGTATAGTCTGATTTGTATATATATAATGATGTATGTGCACAATATAATAAAAGACTACACCAGGATCTTAACATCATGACAATATTTACAAGAGCCTTTATATTCTTGAACAGCACAACAAACATCATTCAAATCAAAATCACTGAGAGCAATTTTCCAAGTCTTGCTGATACTAAACCAACTGGAAAAATATCATATCTTTGTTATTATGAAAATCAAATCCCTTCACAACTTCAGCTTCATAAATCACTTCTCAGTCAACCAATCAGTTATTTGAGCAATTGTTCAAATGATAAATAACAAACTAACAAGGTACTTTAAAATTCTTTTTTTAAACACCAAATTCATGTGAACTGCTCTAAATGAGAAATATAAAAATACACAAACCTCTGTTGTTTCTGTGCCGTTGGTGCCGGCCTCTGCTGCTTTCTTAATGGCACTCTGGAATGTTTAGAGTCGATAAATTAAACCCACTGATTGGTAGCGATTTGTCTTCACCAAAGCAAGTTATTACCAAGATCAAGCTTTAAACAATTTAGTACCATTTTCAGTCCTGTACTCTTACTGATAACACTGTTTTCTTTCAAATTGCCTATACCATTTATAACGATAAGTAAATAAAGTTTACCTAGAATATTAAAGTCAAATGTTTCTAATAAACGCAAATATTTCTAATTCTTCGAAATGTCAAATCTATCCAAAATGCATAAAAACCATGTATGTATTTCAGTTGTAGCGCTCTAGATCTGCATATGGCAAAGTTTTACCTGTTCTTGGATTGGTGGTACAAATATGGACATGTTGTGTTCGGTTTGGCAGTGGTTACATAACTCCCAGCTAGTGGGGAACACTTTCTTACAGGTAGCACATGACACCACAGCTGGTTCACCATCTGAGGGAAAAAAAAAGCATATCTTTTGAAATAATGGCCCAATCCTTCGAACTCGACCTGTATTTTATGAATATTCATCAGTTCCATGAGTTTGAAGACAAAAGCCGAAATGTTCTTCCACTGATCGTGTTATCACTGAAAGTGCATGGCAACAACGACAACATCAACATCTGTATCTGCACATAAAAAACATCAATGAAAAGCAGGAATTCCAAAAACCCTGACAATATTTCAGAAAAAGAAAATAAATAATTAAGAATGTTAAAATATTATACTAAAACAGTACAAACATCACTACCAGACCCAAGAAAAGTAACTCTGAGAACAAAGAACTCATCCAAAATGGCATGAGAGGTTTCGTGTTTAAAATTTCCCAAAGTTCACTTGTCCATGTTTTCACCAATAGAAGGAAAACCATACGGTCAGGGTTTCCAAGCTTGAAGGGATAACAACTCTTTGTATGAGATTCAAAAATTCCACATTCAATAAATTTTTAACAAGATGTTAACAAGACGTGAAAATGTAATAAATTGTATTTTACCACCAAAATTGCAGTTAATCGTTATATCTGGCTATCACGAGACGGTGGAATGTCATTGATTGCTACCCTCTGTAATAATCTCTGAACAGATTATTACTAAAACATACTCTTAAAAAAAATTAGATTACATTTAAAGTCTCTGTATGGGAAAATTACCTTTCCTTCAAGATAATTCACTTTATGGCACTTTTCCAGCCAAAAAGAAGAGTTGTTATCCCTTTGAGATATGTAGCCGAAATAAGTGGTCCCCTGAAAATCCTATCCAGTACTTATCAATTTCTTTTCTTACCAGGTCTCTTGCATTTACACAGGAACTTCAGTTGACATGTCCGCCGTTTGTGGAGTGCCAGCTCCTCAAAGTCTGTGAAGATCCACTTGCAGTTCCCACAAATCAAGATGTCTGGACTGTCTGAAGAAAAAATACAGAACGGATCACAAGTGTAGAACAAAAAATTGACAGACGATCAGAGCAAAGCAGATATTTTTTAAAAAGACAATTAACACAAAAATCTTTTTAAAAATTCTGCCTGAAAATGTTACAGAAATCTGCATCAAATCTATACCATGAAATATTACTATTTAAAATTATGTAGGAAGAGTTCATACAACGTGATATGAGTAGCAAGAAAAGATTAAACTTAATGGTTTCTAAAAAGACTTAACAAATATGAGGCATTAAGTTCACAGCCTCCATCCCTCAACCACTTGCTACATGAACTCATTAACACTAAGAAAAAAGGTCAAGTCTCACAGGTTCCCCAATAAACCACATGTTTAACCTCTGTAAAAACATTTTGTTTTACCAGCCTAACATGAAATGAATAACATTATCTGGACACTTAGACCCCCCCCCCCCCCAAACACAGACACACACACTACACACACATCTTCCTACCATATTTCTGCACTGGTCCTTTGGGCTGTGTGCTGGCAGGCTTCCCGCCCCTGCCCTTGGGGATATTGCTGACCAGTGACACCAGGTTTCTCTTGTTAATGGACCCCATGGGGTGGGCCATCCCTGGACGCTGTTTTTTCATGGGAGGGCCTCCTCCTCCTCCACCCCCTCCCATTGGCCCCCGTCCTGGCCCTCCTTGGCCCCCACCCTGAGACCTGAAGCACAAATGTTGATAACATTTTTAATTTTTTTAAATTTTACATTGAAATAAAAAAAAAGAAAAATAAAAAAAGGACTGGGTGACTGCATCACAATGGATCATGGTCTTCACTTTCAGAAAAAAAATTCTTGGTCTGCTTTTAGTCCAAGAGCCTGCTTCACAAAGTCTGAGAGCTTTTAGCCTTAGCTTAGACTGCTTAACTTGGATAATCAAACGTGTGGAGTCTAGTTTGCAATAGTGGTGTTAGAGCATTTCACAACTGGCTCCCCATAAATGTATTAAATATATCCACATGGACTAATATCACCCCCATGAGCATTAATCATTGTTAAGGCAATTTCAATCCTCTCTGGGGACTTGGTTAAAAACAAAGGTTGATTCGCCGTCAAGATGGCAGGATCACGTTCTTCGCAAGCCGTGAACATTTTAGTGATTTTAGTGGTTTTATTGCTACAGTTTACGCCCAGATATGATTCTGATGTATTATTAACTTACAGTGACAATTTTGGACATGTGTTTGTGGAATGCCATACGAGTTTGGGTGAGAATTTCGGACTTTTAGGTGCGACATCTTTGCTGTCGCCAGGGATACCTGAACAAACATGGCGCCGGTCTGTTGTTGCTGAATCGGCAATGTCGACATCGAACTTCTGCTGGCATCACGGGTTCGTATTACTTCTACTGAGTGGTGACATCCACTTGAATCCCGGACCAGCCAAAAGGAACTACAAATACCCATGTGGAATATGCAGTAAACCAGTAAAGTCCAACCAGAAGGGACTATGTTGTGATACTTGTGACTACTGGCATCATGTCAAATGTTTGCCGGAAGTGATTTCTGTGTCTAACGCTGAATATGGGAGACTATCAGCAAGTGACAGCGATTGGCACTGCTACAATTGTCAATTGCCATCAATCAGTGATTCTTTCTTTGATAACTCAGTATTGGATAGTACACAGTACTCCAGCAGTAGTGATGGTGAGTGTGAAAATACTGATTTCTTTGATAACATCAAAAAGGACCATCCCAAAGGGTTTATTGCTGCCTACATAAACATTAAGTTTTCGCCACAAAGTAATTCACATCCGTGAATCACTGAGACGAGTACCAGTGGATCTACTAGGCATAGCAGAAACCAAGGTGGACGACTCATTCCCAGATGAGCAGTTCAGAATTGATGGTTACCGGTTGTTTCGACGAGACCGTGATGAAAAAGGTGGCGGTGTCATGGTCTACATCAGGTCGGATATACCCTGTCGTCGGATGAAATGCCATGAGACCGAAGCTGTGGAAATGATAACCGTGGAGGTAGTGCCTAATAAAAAGTCAAAGTATCTCCTCATGTGCGCTTATAAGCCACCTAGTCTACAAAATGCAACCTTTACTGAAGAAATGGCTAACATTTTGGACAAAGCTCACAGTAACTACACCGACATATGTGTGTTAGGTGATCTCAACTTCGATTTGCTACATGACGCCAAAGGTGAGCCATTAAGAGACTTGTGTGATCAGTATGATTTGGAGCAGCTGATCAAACAACCTACAAATCACACTATTCATGGATCTACTCTTATAGATGTGATACTTGTGAGCCGAGCTGACAAATGTGTTAAATCAGCAACCATGAATACAGGATTAAGTGATTCGCATGACATGATATATGTTGTGTTCAAACTGTTTGCTGCCAGGCTGCCAGCAAAAACAGTGACTTATCGCAATTATAAGCAATTTAACATGGATTTATACATTCAGGAAGTGAACTACATTCCCTATACTGTGTGTGAAATCTTTGAAGACCCATCTGATAATTACTGGGCTCTTCAAACTATGCTCAGGGAGATTATGGATGAACATGCACCCCTGAAAACTGTCAAAGTGCGAGCCAAAGAGGCTCCTTTTATGAACAAAACCTTACGAAAGGCTGTGCGAGACAAAAAACGACTGCAAAATAAGTTCAGGAGATTCCCTACAGATGCTAACTGGGAAAAGTACAGATCTCAAAGAAACCGTACAACTCGCATAAGGAAACAGGCCATAAAGGACTATTTCAATGCCAAGTGCAGAAATGGACCTAAAAACTGTGATTTCTGGTCTACGATAAAGCCCTTCCTCACAAACAAAGGGTCCAGCGATGGAAACTCCATCATGATACGAACAGAAAATGCCATTGAGACTAAGCCGCAGGAAGTAGCCAATGTGATGAACAATTTTTATGTGAATATTGCATCGCAGATTGGGGGTAACCTTGATCTAGATCAAGGGATGACCTCCAATACAGACTTTGTACAACAGTGTGAAACTTACTTCACTGATCATCCAAGTGTGCAAAATATCAAATCTAGTATGAACAATTGTGATTTCACTTTTGAACATACCACACCAGATGATGTAATGAAAATCATTAAGGACATGGACACTACTAAGGCAACAGGTTGGGACAGTGTACCACCGAGATTACTGAAACCTGTAGCTACATGCCTTAGTCACCACATCACGTCAATCTACAATCAGTGTGTTGATACTTGTGTATTTCCGGATGGTGCCAAACTTGCTGAAGTGGTGCCACTCTTCAAGAAGGATGACAACCTTATCATGAAAAACTACAGGCCTGTTAGTATCTTGCCTGCTTTGTCCAAAGTACTGGAGAAGATACTTCATCATCAGCTGGCGCCTTTCCTTCAGCGGATCCTGGATCCCAGGATGGCCGCTTATAGGAGAGGATACAACTGCCAGTATGTGCTTCTTCGCTTGATCGAGGACTGGAAGCAGTCCTTGGAAAATCGCAACCACGCAGGAGCCATCCTAATGGACCTGAGCAAGGCGTTCGACTGTTTGCCGCACCAGCTCATTATCGCCAAGCTCAGGGCCTACGGCATGTCGCAAAAAGGTTGTGCCTTGATATGGGCGTACCTTTCGTCACGCAGTCAGAGGGTTAAACTCTCTGGACATGTCAGTGATTGGCTACCGCTGGTAAAGGGGGTCCCGCAGGGTTCCATCATGGGACCGATCCTCTTCAATGTCTTCATGAATGACATTTACGCAACGATCACCAGAGCGTCGTTATACAACTATGCTGACGACAACACTCTAGTCGCTATGCACCCAACCCGACAGGAGGTGATAGAGACTCTAACTACAGAGTCAGAGACTGCCATAAAGTGGTTCAGAGACAATATGATGGAGGCTAACCCATCTAAATTTCATGCTATTATGTTAAATGAAACTACAGATAGAAATACTATCAGTATTGATAATGCTAATATCACCACAGAACCACATGTGAAACTATTAGGTGTGAATATTGATGAAAGACTTAATTTTCATTATCATATCAGTGTACTATGTAAGAAGGCAGGTGCTCAACTTAAAGTGTTACAGAGACTTTCACAGTACCTTGATGAAATGTCTAGACTACAAGTCTTTAGATGTTTTATTTTATCACAGTTTAACTATTGTGCTTTAGCTTGGAACTTTTGTGGTGCTGTAGATTGTGCAAAGATGGAACGCATTCAGTACAGAGCCTTAAAGTTTGTGTATGATGATTTTGAGTCTAGTTATAGTACATTACTAGAGAAAGCAGGGTTATCTACTCTTGAGCTTTCTAGGAATAGAGCTGTAATAATTGAAGTGTTTAAATCAGTAAATAAGCTCTCCCCACCTTTCATGTGGGATTTGTTCAGTGTTAAAGAAGTACCTTACAGCTTAAGGAACTCAAATCAGTTGCTTCAGAAGCACTGCAGGACAAAATGCTATGGATTAAATTCATTAGCCTACAGTGGTGCTAAACTATGGAATATGTTGCCAGTATCAATGAAAAATTGTAAAGATCTGGACACTTTTAAAGGTATGGTCCAAAACTGGACACCCCAGTCAAACTGGAAATGTGAATTGTGTGCAAATGTATAGCCTAAAAGGCATTCTGGTTTTAAATCTCAGGTAGCCTCTATTTATTTAAATTTTATATCACTATTATAGTACTTCACATTAATTTATTTCATTCTGTCGGTGATATTAGCCTGCTATGGCTAGTGTTGTGCTTGTTGGAAAACTGACGTGAAATAAAATTATGTTATGTTATGTTATGTTATCAGATTCTCCGAGAAACATATCCTTGTTATCAATATTCAGTTAATCTTTTGTACAACAGGCCCTTGGATAAATAGCACTCTGAAATCTAGTAACTGCCTGATTGAAACACTGACCATTATCCTTTTTAAGACATTAGGAGGTCTAACATTTTATTCCCAGCAATGAAAATATCTGCTTCCTACACTTCAACTTTAGTTAAAAAATATAATCAAAAATAATTACAGCAAAGCTTTACAATACTTACATGCATCAAAATACAGAAATTTGTTAAGCCTATAAAATTTCTTTAAATATTTCCAGTGGCACCACCTACCAGTTATTTCCAGAAGGCCCTGCATTATGTGGTCGCTTAGCACCTCTTTTATGTTGCTTTGGTTCTGAGACAAGGTTTATATCTGTCAAATAAAACATTGGATCTTAAGTATGGGTATGGGTTTTAAAAAACGTATAGTTGCACAAAACACTAAAACTTGGAATGCCTTATGTGCCATTAAAATAAAATTTAAATCCAAGTTAAATAACATTTGACCACAGACAGTATGCAGAAAAGCATGTAACCAAGGCAACTTAGCTCACCTAAAGTCTGGCCGGCGTATATCATCCCGTCCTCTCCGTGTACCGAATTCCGAGCGTCAAACTCGTTGTAATACTGTACAAAGGCATACCCCTTATGCATGGAGATCCCAGCCACTGGCCCATAGCAGGCAAATATATTCTCCACATCTTCCTTCTTCACCTGAAATGTGTTAAGGTTGCCGACAAAGACGCGGCAGTTCACCCACCGTGGGTCTGACGAGTTGGTAACATTGCTTATTTTAGCAGTGTTCATAGTGTTACAGCTCTGCTTTTTCCTAGCATACCACAGGTATTCCTGAAGCAAAAGGTATGCCATCATCAACAGGTGATACAGGTAATATAAGGTGATGTATATTTACTGTCTTTAGACAATGGAAACAATTTGGACAATGTATGATTTATTAGTCAATACAATACTTTATATTTTTCACTAATTTAATGGAGGTTTTATTTGTGTACTTTTACTAGCCTCATGAGGGCCCCGGAGAAGATAAAGTTTACATAGACCTACCATTTTACCATCAATAAATATAGTTAAATAAATAATAAATGTTTTATTTCACCTAAGCACTTTTTAAAAACAATTAACAATTTTATTTATCTTATTCTTATCAAGTGAATATAACAATTAATAGTTTTACAATCTGACTACTGGTATTTTGGTTGCAAATGAACATTATTGTTATGATTATTTATTATATAACGAGTATGATAAGTTACAATATTGGCAATCAGGCATTTTAAATATTATAATATGCATATCATGATGGGAATATCAGACATAATGCACTTGGAATATTCCAATTTCTATGGAGAGAGAGAGAGAGAGAGAGAGAGAGAGAGGGAGATAGAGGGGAGGGAGAGAGAGAAGCAGAGTTTCCTAAAAAAGGGCATATTTGTGTTCAGAAAGTCATAATAACTATAAGGAGAAATATCAAATTATTTTTTCAGAATTAATGCAATCTATAATAGGTATACATATCACAATGCGCCAGGGGTGCCACAGTAACCACTGTCTAGCTGCAGTGCTGGCAAAACTGTGACCAGCCTGATCACAGGTCGCATATATGACATCCCTTTCAAATCTCTCTTTTAGCAATGTGTAATTTATACCATTTATAAGCTCAGGTAATTTGCAATCTAATTTTAAAACAAGGCAGCAAAGCTGTCAAATGTACAGACAAAAAACAGGAAATAACTATGCACAAAATAGGCTACTGTCAATTCTGATGCGAAAGTACATTATGTTAAACTGCAAATTCAACATCAAATTTTAATTATGCTCAACAGGTAATACCAATGTAAGTAAAATGTGTAACAAGTTCACACTTTGAAAATATATAACTTCCAGAAAAAGAAGCCAATTAGACTGTTTTTCCAACTCAGGCTGCATTTTAGTCCTGTATTTCTTTTTTGAAAGTTTGGCAATCATAAGTAACATGGTTTTCCCATAATGGTCATCATGGCAGCAGCACCCAAAATTGTGTTTTCTTCTATTCTGATGCCATATTACATAATGGTTAACAGCATAATGACTGTTAATTTTTAATAATAAAATATACGTATCATGGATTTTCAGAAAATGTGACTAGCATGGGTCTTCAAGCCCGTGGAACTTCAAAGTCACACCTTGAAAATATGTGAAAAATTAAATTTTCACAAAAAAAAAAAAAAAAAAAAAAAAAAAAAAGTTTAACTGGCAGTAAGAATTACCAGACAGACTGCATTGCCTACTGAAGCTGTATTTTAGTCCCATGTTTCTTTCCTGTAAGTTTGAGAACAGTAAGTGACATGTTTTTTCTTAAATGGTCATCATGGGAGCAGTGCCCAAAATAGTTTTTTTTTTCAAATTTTGATGCAATATTACATAATGTTTAACAGCATAATGATCATCAATTTTAATAATAAAATATTAGTATTATGGATATTCAGAAAATGTGACTAGCAAAGGTCTTCAGGCTGATGGAACTTCAAAGTCACAACTTGAAAATGCCAAAATGTAAACAAGACATCAAAATGTTTTTTTTTTCCAGTTTTAACAATTTCTAACATAAAACAAAATTAACAGTTTACTACCGTTTTTATATGATCAACTAAGAAAATTGATGAGATGGGAAAAATATCAATAGAGCAGTGTTAAATGTCCAATTTCTTCCATTCTGAGATTCTGAACATAGTGAATGATTGAATGTGACAAACTGCAATGATATGAGTTTATTTCCATTTTTGAAACTTTATTACATAATACACGACAACAAGTTTACCATCATTTTTACAAAATCAACTAACAATGTTGTAAAGATGCAGGAAATGTCAAACAAACACTTTTACATATCTTATTAATTAAATAATGAAACTGTTAACATGCCTAAGAATTGAATCTGAGGAAATGTGAAAAAACAGCATAACTTCTAAAATAATGGCCCGTTTATGCTGATTTTTTTAACTCAACCTGCGTTTTAACAGGATTGACCACTCCTGTGAGTTTAATGACAATTGGCCTATCTGTTTTTCTTATATTGTGTTTACAGTGTTGCATATATGCTGAAAAGTGAAAAAAAAAAGAGCATAACTACTAAAATTGTGGCCCGATCATGCCAATTTTTTTAACTTGACCTGCGTTTTAGTAAGATCGATTACACCTGTAAGTTTCATGACAACAGGCCTATCGGTTTTCCTTGAAATGTGTTTACAGTGTTGCATATATGCTGAAAAGTGAAAAAACAGCATAACTTCTACAATAATGACCCGATCATGCTGATTTTCGAACTTGACCTGCGTTTTATGAATATTCATCAGCTCTGTAAATATAAAGCCAAAAAGTAAAACTGCCTTCCACTTATCGTGTTTACAAGGAAAGTGCACGGCGCTGGCGACGACAGACGCAGGTGATGGAAATATGTACAGACACATCTGTGTCTGTACATAAAAAAAACAGAGCTGTGTATCTGAAATAAAGGATTGTTTTATCTATTTTTATTGATTTTACCATTTCTACTCACCCACAGTCTTGGCTCCAGTAGTTTTGTTCCTCCCAATCACGTTCACACAGAGCAGAGCATGCGAGCGGGAGGAGTGAGGAGTGCTCATTCATGTTCGTGCATGCTGTTGCTCTGTTCCTGTGTCCTAGGGCAAAGGTCTGAAAGGAACAAGATATACACTCTCACAGGAAGTCTTTTAAAACAACAGGCTGTCTGCTATTGATGAAGATGGCAAAGTACTGGTGTGAAATACTATAATATACACATTTTTAATTGTCATTTTGATGCTTTTAAAGATCGATAACCAACTTTTCCAATCCATGCACACATTTCATTTAAAACAGTGCATGCGAGTGTGTGTGCACGTGTGCGTGCTGTCCATCTGTCTATATGTGCATGCCAATAAATTTTAGTCTTTTCAGTCAGAAGGACAATATACCAAAATATATGGACGAGCACGTGCTTATGTTTGTACAGATTGCAATTCCATAAATGTGTGACCAAAGCACCTTATATCATGTTGGCATGGTAACTTAGTCGATGTCCTCACCTCATTAATGTCCTCCACAGACTGGACCCTGATGGTGGTCAGCCCTGGGACATACAGACCCCCCTCGGGGCTCATCTTCACCTCCATCTTGTAGCTGGGGTCAGAACTCAAAAGGTCTCTGGGGGTTGATAACATTAAAATCATATTGTATGTTATACTGTTATCTACCAGATTTGGGACTGATCGTCTTTACATCTGTTTCATAGATGGGCTAAGAACTCAACAAGTATCTGATATTTAATAAAATTCATATTTATATCACATTAATTATATATACTTTTTAATTTATATAAATATTTAACATGGATTTTATATAATATATTTAATTACTGATATTGTTCTAGAGTCGTGCCTATGTAAAGTATCATATTTAAGGAGCTAGATGACATATATGATCAATGAAATAAATCTTACTGCTAAATTCCAGATAAATCCAGACCAATGTTTTTTACTATACTCCAACGCATAATTTATCAGTCAATTACCAGAAAATAGTAGTGCTACTGTAGATCTCCATCAAACTGACTGTGACATCACACTTTACCTGATCATTTCATTGTAGATCTCCATCACACTGACTGTGATGTCACACTTTACCTGATCATTTCATTGTAGATCTCCATCACACTGACTGTGATGTCACACTTTACCTGATCATTTCATTGTAGATCTCCATCACACTGACTGTGATGTCACACTTTACCCGATCATTTCATTGTAGATCTCCATCACACTGACTGTGATGTCACACTTTAACTGATCATTTCATTGTACATCTCCATCACACTGACTGTGACATCACAACTTTACCTGATCAATTGTAGATCTCCATCACACTGACTGTGATGTCACACATTACCTGATCATTTCATTGTAGATCTCCATCACACTGACTGTGATGTCACACTTTACCTGATCATTTCATTGTAGATCTCCATCACACTGACTGTGATGTCACACTTTACCTGATCATTTCATTGAAGATCTCCATCACACTGACTGTGATGTCACACTTTACCCGATCATTTCATTGTAGATCTCCATCACACTGACTGTGATGTCACACTTTACCTGATCATTTCATTGTAGATCTCCATTATACTGACTGTGATGTCATACTGCCACTCCAGACAATAGGCCTATTGGTTTTCCTTGAAATGTGTTATCAGTGTTGCATATATGCTGACAAAAGAGAAAACGTAAGGGCAACACTGAGCATATCTCTGCTAGTTTTGAAGATATGAGGGGCAAGAAAATATGCAAAGGTCAGTTCATGGTATATGATTTCCTATTCAAGTTAAATAGTAACTATGGGTATCTCCTTGCTAATTTTGTAGATAAAGAGGCCAGAAAACATGCAAAGTATAGTTCATCATAAAAAGTAGGTCAAAGGTTAATTTCAAGGTCACAGTTAGATTGCCAGTATATGACTTCCTGTTCAGGTTCAATAGTAACTATGGGTGTATCTCTGCCAGTTTTCGAGATATAAGGGAGATAATTTTTGCAAAGTTCAGTTCATGGTGAAAAGTAGGTCAAAGGTCAATTTCAAGGTCACAGTTAGATTATCAGTATATGACTTCCTATTCAAGTTCAATAGTAACTAAGGGCTTATCTCTGCTAATTTTTGAGTAATTCACATTTTATTTTCACCACTGAATTTTGGATGTTGAACTTTTTGATTAGTGCAATGCCTAAGCCGTATCAAAAACAAAAAAAATGGACACCACCCCCAGTGCTGCCCTTGACAAGTTCTACAAAATGCAAAAAACAAGAGGTCTCTAGCATTAACGGTTCCAGAATTAGAGAGAATTTTCAGTTTCGGCATCTAATGGCCGCTACTACCATGAAAATGCACCGATTGACCCCAAATTCACGAAAATGAAAGATGACCCTAAGGGTAACACCTGCCCATAATATTATAGGTAAGATATGTTTCGTTTCTAAATATCGGCTGAAATAATAATTTTCTCGCAAAAAATTCCCATTTTTAGAAAATTTTGGCCTGTTTGACCTTGAAATAAAGGTCAAAGGTCAAATCCAAGGGCATATTTGAAATCCTCACATATGACTTTTGGTCAGCCATCTGTTGTAATTTTTCCCATAATTCCATCGGTTTGGGAGATATTTAGCATTGAATTTTCAAAATTTTTGACAAGGGTGCATTTCAACGAGCGTCACGCCCAGGTCAATGCACCAACTGAGACAAAAAAACCTGGGGGTTCAAGTTGAGATTATATGTGACCTAAATCCAAGAGATGGGGACACAGGTCCTTGCGGTCTAGGAGGAGAAGCGGTAACGGTGACTCGTATCCCACGTCATCCTGCGGAGCCGCAGGAGCCGCAGGAGCCGCAGGAGCCGGCGGAGCTGTACGAGACGGGTCGGGACTAAAACCATGAGTACCGCCAGCTTACACGCTGGTGGTACTAATAATGTCATTTTTGACCACAAGTTGTCTGCTTTGCCAAGCCTTATGTTTTATTTTTCCGGAGTTCAAAATTTATTATCCATTACCGTACTGCACATTTTGCTTTCACCACCAATATGTACTTTTTGATACAGCGTAACGTTGGAGATAAAAGGGAAGCAAAATTTGCAAAGTTCAGTTCATGGTGAAAAGTAGGTCAAAGGTCAATTTTAAGGTCACATTTAGATTGCCAGTATATGACTTCCTATTCAACTTCAATAGAGACTATGGACCTATCTCTGCCAGTTTTGGAGATAAAAGGGACTCAAAATTTGCAAAGTTCAGTTCATGGTGAAAAGTAGGTCAAAGGTCAATTTTAAGGTCACATTTAGATTGCCAGTATATGACTTCCTATTCAACTTCAATAGAGACTATGGACCTATCTCTGCCAGTTTTGGAGATAAAAGGGACTCAAAATTTGCAAAGTTCAGTTCATGGTGAAAAGTAGGTCAAAGGTCAATTTTAAGGTCACATGTAGATTGCCAGTATATGACTTCCTATTCAAGTTCAATAGAGACTATGGGCCTATCTCTGCCAGTTTTGGAGATAAAAGGGAAGCAAAATTTGCAAAGTTCAGTTCATGGTGAAAAGTAGGTCAAAGGTCAATTTTAAGGTCACATTTAGATTGCCAGTATATGACTTCCTATTCAACTTCAATAGAAACTATGGACCTATCTCTGCCAGTTTTGGAGATAAAAGGGAAGCAAAATATGCAAAGTTCAGTTCATGGTGAAAAGTAGGTCAAAGGTCAATTTTAAGGTCACATGTAGATTGCCAGTATATGACTTCCTATTCAACTTCAATAGAGACTATGGACCTATCTCTGCCAGTTTTGGAGATAAAAGGGAAGCAAAATTTGCAAAGTTCAGTTCATGGTGAAAAGTAGGTCAAAGGCCAATTTTAAGGTCACGTTAAGATTGCCAGTATATGACTTCCTATTCAAGTTCAATAGAAACTATGGACCTATCTCTGCCAGTTTTGGAGATAAAAAGGAAGCAAAATTTGCAAAGTTCAGTTCATGGTGAAAAGTAGGTCAAAGGTCAATTTTAAGGTCACATTCAGATTGCCAGTATATGACTTCCTATTCAACTTCAATAGTAACTATGGACCTATCTCTGCCAGTTTTGGAGATATAAGGGACTAAATGTTATAATTGTGGAGTTACCATAATGTGCCATAAATTTCCTACAGAAAAAATTAATTAAAATAAAGAAAAGGTCGTTTTGGTCAAAATTCTTGAAATGGGAGGTGCTCTGAAGTTCCAGATGTTCAAATTTGATGAAATAATGTCATTTTTGACCACAAGTTGTCTGCTTTGCCAAGCCTTATGTTTTATTTTTCCGGAGTTCAAAATTTATTATCCATTACCGTACTGCACATTTTGCTTTCACCACCAATATGTACTTTTTGATACAGCGTAACTCGAAAACCGTATGGAATACAAAAAAAACAGAGACCACGTTCAGTGTTGGGCTTCACATGCTCTACAAAATGCAAAAAAGAATGGATGTCTAGCATTAACGGTTCCCGAATTAGAGACAGTTTTCAGTTTCGATATCTTATGACTTTTGGAAAGCTGTCTGTAGAAATGTTTCCCATAATTCCTTCCGTAGGGGAGATAATTAGCATGTAATTTTGCCATTTTTGGACAAGGGTGTATTGTAATGAGTGCCACACCTAGACCCCAGCACCGACAAAGCCCAAATTTTACGTGGAACGAGTTGAGATTATAGGTGACCTAAATCCAAGAGATGGGTACGGAGGCCCTTACCGTCTAGGAGGAGCAGCGGTAATGGTGAGATGGCGACGGAGCCAGAGGAGCCGGCGGAGCCAACGGAGCCGGTGGAACATGCGGGTCGGGACTAAAACCATGTGTACCGCCAGCGCCTACGCTGGTGGTACAATAAACTTGATATACAGACAAAGGACATTCAGATCTCTGATACTATTAAAAAAAATTTAGTCCTCTATCAGGCAAAGATGTAAGCCCCAAAACTTACTTTAGACTTCCAGTAAAACCAGCCCCAGATGGCTGAGTGGACTTGCTCACCCTGTGGCTGATACTGCTCTACTTCTTCTTCATCAGAGCTGGGCATGTCCGGCTGACCATTACATCCATACGGGTCATCTGGGCACAGAACAGAGAAATACAATGTCAGCAATATAATAGCATTTTTATCAAATTATTCAAATATAAATTGTGTATTTTCAAATGATAAATAAGTAGAAAAAATAAAGCCATACCAAAAGCATAAATCACACTGATAAACTGAACTTTTTACAACTTTTTATACTCCTCTGATAAGATATGAACCCCAAATATTGACAAATTTCCAAACAGTGAAATTTGTGATAAAACATATGTGGTTCTATTTCAATGTTAGACTATCAAGATCAATTTTTTCTCGAACAAAAGTAACATTATAAGCTTTTTAAGGACATAACAGTACATGTACAGGTTTATTTAGCCTTTCCTTACCATCTAAGCCTAGCTGTTCCCTCCACACATCAACTCTGGATGGGGATGGTCTTGCCTGCTCTCCTACCAAACGAGGACTGAAAGTCATAGGTGTCTTAAACACTGGCTCCCTGTGCTGTGAGAGAGAAGAAGATGAAAAAAAATTAAAGCTGACAGACACTTATTTATTTGTTGCGCCTTCCTGGCATATTTACCACATTCATTGGAAACCATAGTATTTAATGAAAATGTTGTAATTATTCTTTTTACTTTTTTATCATCAACCAATAAAATATACTACAGTTAACTATAAAATCAAATCTCCCAGTTCAATAGCAATAGTACTTGCACAAATCTTCATGTTTAATGAGATATTTACTCCTTTTTTTCTTTTTTTTTTTTTTTGGCCAAGAATGAAGCATATTCAATAATTCAGGGCACTGAGATGTTTTGAACACAGTAACTGCTACATTTCTCAACTATTTCTCCAAGTCACTCTGACCAATTTACTGACATTTCACTAAATAAATTAGGACTTTAGCAGGGATTAACTTTAGAAATATTTAAGCCAAGGTAAGATGCAAATGCCTGCAAATATTTCAATAATAATCTTAAGTCATATCTAATTACTTGTGGCACTTTAGGGAAATAATTCTGGTAAGTCTATTTGACTGCAGGTGTGAGACAAAACCATGTATAAATTTGAACAAATACTGTGATATATTTTAAGTCTGAGGATGTGGAAGTGGTGGACGCCCCCCTTCCTGCCCCAGACAGCACCAACACCGCCGTTGCCAAGAAACCTAAACCCACCACCAGAGGTAAATGTAATTCATGGTAATTTCATTGACGTAAGGACCCTTGTTTTAAGAGTAGCTTTCTAACATCTTTTTACAGTTGTTGCCACTTTTACTTCAGTATATTCTAATTTTGTTCATTTAAAGCGACAGCCGTAGACCCTGAGGAAGTGAGCGACTTGGAACGCCCAGAGCTACCTGTCCCTGCCTCAGCTGGTGCTGGCACCAGTACAGCTGCCGCTCCTGACACCATACCCCAACAGGAGACCAAAAGGCAGAGCTCCCTGCCAGATTCAGGTAAAGACTTTTTGTTTCTTTTCCATGAACAATTTGAGGTCACAGCTGGGATTCAATTTGGAAATTAACCAGTCAATTCAATTTGGAAATTAACCAGTCAATTTTCAGTGAGCAAAAAGTTAACTCCTAGCTGCTGACCTTACATTAAGTGTTTTGTCTGTGACATATCACATACCGCCCCAGCCCTCCTGCCAAGGTGATGATGACAAGAAGAATTCCTTCATGAAAATCTGCACAGCTTAGATTGTGAATTTTAAGATTTTTTATAAAATTAATCGCGCAAAGTGTAATGAAAGAAAATAGTGTAAAACAGAATGTAAAACATTAAGAGTGTTCTATTGTTCTTGTACCTGTTTTCTTTTCACAGTCTTTGGAGGACAGGTGTTGGTGAGTTTGAAATCAAGCTTTCAGAGTTTTATTGTTTTATTTATTATTAATGCACACGTGGCTTATTCACTGACACTTGTAGCATGTGGTGTGTTTTCTTTTTATATGTTTTGGAAGGTGACAGCACAGCAGCAGCAGCAGCACTTTGGTTTTGTTTTCTTTTTCGCTTTTTCGCTTTCCTTTTTTTTTTTTTCTGCATTACTGTGGGTTCCTTACTGTGAGGTGGTTGGTGTTTGTATTGCCTGTAGATTAGCATAAAAGAGCTGAACATGCAATAACTTTTTTTTGTTTGTGGGTGATAAGGTTAAAGATATGAGGATGTATTTAAATGATAACTATTGACCATAAAGTAAACAAAGTCCAAGCAGTGATTAATCTGTTACTTTTAATAACCTCCAATGCAGAAGATACATGATAAGTAAGAATGAGTAATTTTTAAAAGTAATGAGAAAGTATGTCAGCTCTTGTAAAGTGTGATATATGTTCATGATTTTCTTTTATTTCAGGTTTCCCCCTCTATTATTTTGTACTTATTGCTCTTCACTTGTTCCAGTGCCCGTGGATGACACTGATCTGATCCCTCTGTCATGGAAGGCCAGCCTGCCACCACATGAAGCACAGTGGGTTTCCCGTGCCTTGTTTACCACCCGCCGGGGCCAACTGAAGCAAGAGCTGCAGCTGTGGTGGCACCCACCATCACCCAGACTGGTCCACGCCCAGCCCCCTAGAACAGCAGGGCCTTTCTTCACCCACCCCTTCTTCCTCTGGATGCCACGCCGCATGTTCAGGGCTCAGCTGTCTTGCTCTGTGCCATCATGCAAGGGTCGCCAGTTAACATCCTGCGGTTTCTTCAAGACTGTCCGCCGCGTCCTTGACATCGATGGCTACTTTTACATGGGCACTGAGTACCTGGAGTGCGGCGCCTGTCACAAGAAGTATGCGGGTTGGAGTGGGGAAATCCTCCAACAGCTGGACGTGGCGACAAGGGGGAAATTTCCAGCACTGCTCACATACAGGTAATTTCAAAACTTTTCTTTTTTTTTCTTTTTTTAATTTATGGAATTCTTGCATTTAATATCAGTTCATTTGAAAATCTATTTCAGCGGACAAAATAACTCTGTCTTTACATTTATAACTTATTCTGTTCTTGATTCTTTGTTGCAGGTACTCTTGCTCTACCCGGGTAGTTTCTCTCCTGAGAGAGCGATCTCTTGGGAACAGCACTACTCGGCTGAGTAAGCAACTGTGTGAGCAGCACACCAGGGATTGGCTAAGCAGGGTAGCCAATTTCCTCTCAGTTGTAGACAAGTTTGCCAGCTCATCCCTTGTGCAGAGAACAAGTCCTCTTCAGCCGTTACCCTTTGAAAGACTCCCGGGGCCAGCATGGCTACAAACTGTGCTGGTCCGTGACGTGTTGTTGAGGCTTGATGAGATCAAAGCCAAGGTGACCTCCACCTTTGGATCCGTCTTGAAGATGGACTCCACCAAAAAGGTATGTACAGTTTTTGTTCTGATTTGCTCTCTTAAACTTTGTACAGTGAACAGTTTTGAAAACAAAACAACAAAACACACACACAAAAAAAAAAAAAAAAAAAAAAAATTTCTTTAAGAAAATGTATTAAGTGTCATATTTCCCCCCTCCGTTTTTCAGGTAGCCAAAAAGCTGGCAGGAGAGGCTGCAGGCTCAGCTGCCTGGTGCACCAACGTGGGCAATGAACACGGCCAGGTACTGACCTCAGTACTCACTGCTCAGGAGGGAGCTGGCCTGACCAAGATGGCCCAGGGCCTCGTGAGGCGGTACCAGCTCAGTGAACAGCCTCCACCCAAGGTGATGTATGTTGACAGGGACTGCTGCTCCACCTCCGGTCCCTGCAATGTCAAGAAGCTGTTTGCTGGCTGGCCCCATCTGGTGGTGCGACTGGACGTGTGGCACTTCATGCGCAGGTTCGCCTCCTGTGTCACCACGGAAAGCCACCCACTATACGCCGTCTTCATGAAGAAGTTGTCTGCCTGCATTTTTGAGTGGGACGCAGATGATCTGGCAGCACTTCGAGATGCCAAGCTGGGCCAACTACAACTACAGGGCGCTGGCGTCAGCCCAGACAACATCATGCAGCACATCTCGCGCAAGGAGTTAGAGAAACACTGCCGTCGCCGCACCCGCGGTGTAGCTGAAACCACTCGTCTCTTGCAGTCGCTGGTCGACACGCTGGACAGTGATCAGGGGTGCGACGCGCTAGGAGTACCTCTCCTTGATCACGAGAGAGTGCAAGACATGTGGGCCTCTCAACAGCGCCACATACCATGCCTCCAGGACGTCGAAGGGGTCTCTCTGTACACCCAGACTGGAACTCTGAGGAAGGGCGGGAAGGAGCTGAAGGTCTACAGGTGTGCGAGGGGCTCAGTTTCCCTGGAGAGCTTCCATTCTCATATTGTTAGATTCATTCCCGGTAAGCACAACCACACACACCGACAGACTGCTTGGTTACCTGAAAGTAGATTTAAAATCACTTTAGACTGACTTAATTTTGATGCATTGGTACTTGTTAAATTAAACTTAACATTTTTGTTGAAAATTTGTGGTTATTGAACACTTGCAGCTAATTTTCTCCCTTTTTTCTTGTTTTTAACAGGACAAAGTGCCTCTGCCACAAATTTCCAAGCCTACATCCTGGAAGGAATTGTTCGGTGGAACCAGGATCGTGCGCTGGCCGCAATTGACAATGGGGACACCGAACTTCGCTGCTATGATGGACAGCTCGTCCAGGCAGTGAACCATCTGGGAGAACGGGTGCTTGGCAATACCATCGTGCCAAATGCTGTGGTCCCCAGGAAATACACTGGTAATTAAAGTGATTTAGGTTTCGTGTAATTTATAGGAATATAATTAGTTTAGATGTAATTGCAGCCAAGAAATTATTTTTGGAAAAAATAAATAAATAAATAAATAAATAAATACATGAAAAAAAAAATGAGGCCTGCTACTAATAATTCTCTCATTTCTCTCTTTACTTCCAGGTGAGCTTCTAGGGTGCGAGTACCTGCTCGATCAGACGGGAAAGGCCCTAGAACCTGTAAAACTGGACCCAGATGCACCCGAGGAGGAGGTTGTCGAGACAGTGGAGGAAGATGCTGATGATGAGGGGTTCTCTGAAGACTGTGATCCCACAATTGCAGATGCTGACGAGGACCCTGTATTCCACATCCCTCCCAGACCACACACCTCCTCCGTGACAGAGGCAACCAATACCTCTCCACCCAGAGAAGGTAAATTTTTAGATTATTACTATTGTAATTATTATTATTATTTCTTTATTATTATTATTATTTTTCTTTATATGTTAATTCCAGATATGTAGCTATGCAAGTCAGTTGCCCTGTTCTGTTCACACAAGGTTATTTTATTTATTTTTTTTTTTTTTCAGGTGATATTTCTTTTTTCCCCTCCCCCCTCATTATATCGGCATATTTTTTTTTTACTTTCCAGAAGAGGTGCCCCTTGAAGAACCAACACCCAAGGTAGATGAGACTTCAGAGTCAGTGGACAGACATCATATCCCCGGTTATGATGCCGTAACGAAGCTGGCTTCTGTACTCGTCTCCCTACGTACCATCGAGAGGGAGTGCCTCCTAACCGAAGATGTGGAGAAGATAATCCACCACTGGGAGGCGTTGCCAGAAATGGACAAACAACGCCTCCGTTACACTCCACACTTCAAGAGGAGGCACACAAAGGGGCGATTTGCCTCTTCCAAGAACACCATCACTCCTGGGGTGGAGAGTGTCAAGAAGTAAGTTTTTTTTTTTTTTTTTTCAGCTAAGATTGTATTAACACTTATTTTTCAGAAGATATTGGCATGAAATAGACCAAATAATAATAATAATAATAATAATAATACAAGAAAAAATTAAGTTTTTCCTTTGTACTTTCAGGTGCATGCTGGGGACTGGCACCCCTGCGCGTGAGCCTTCCGAATCCAGGGTAGTGGAGGCCGTCATAATGCAACTAATGGAGGCCCATGATGCTCCGTGGAAGGGAGGCAAAAGACAACACCCGTGGGGAGTCATCATGCGGGACTATGAGAGGATCACCAGGCTCCTTTTCAACAACGCCCGTGTGATGGAAAAAACAACCCTCCAGCTCTTCTCCATAAACATGAGGACACTACATACATGGTAATTTCTCAACTGACTCGACTGTCACAGCAACATTGTAAAATGTTAATTCCTCACTTAAATTAGATTCCTGAAAAGTCACCAATTAAACTGATACAATGATATTGCTAGTGCTTTTTTTTTTTTTTTTTTCCAATTTCATTTCAGTTTTTATTTTTTATTTTCTTTCAGATTTAAGAATATTTAAAGATTATTTCCTGATTATTCTTTTTTTTTCTTTTCTTCCATAGGCACAACAGGACTACAGATGAGCAGTACAGGGCCTCCCTTCTACAGGGGATGTCCCTGCCCGCTCCTCCTGCAACAGCAACAACACCGCTGCCTGCTGCCAGGCAGCTGCTACCGCGGCTGCCAGTGCCCTCTGGAACACCGCACCAGTACCACCTGCCTAAAGACACCACAGGCACTGCGGTGCTGAGAAGAGATGGGAAGAAGAAGAAGAAGAAGAAGATGAAGCCAGCCCGCGCAACAGAGACACAGTCCAAACAAGTGGTCGTGGTCCCACAACCTGTTGGATTTTTTCCACCTGGCATTCTGCCGCACCAGTTGGCACCAGCACCCGCCCAGTGGACCACCTTCGCACCCACGGTGATGACCCCAATACCAGGTTTTCCACCCTGGTCCCAACCACTTCCACAGTCAACTACACCAGCTCCGGTTGTGGCTAAGAGGACCAGAAAAACAAACAACTGTAAGAAATGTGGAAAACCACGCAACATCCAGGCGGGTCATAGCGGCTACCGTGGCCATACATACTGCCCTGACAACGCAGAGGGCCTGACGTACTTAGCCTGGAAGGAACGAATGAAGGCCCTCTTAGAACAACAACAACAACAACAACAGTGAGGGCAGTATAAATAAGGACTGTGTCTTCCCAAAATGACATTATTCTCGACAGCTGGAGTGTCATTTTTTATTTAATTATACAAAGACAGCTGGACTGTCATCATATATTTATACACAGACAGCTGGACTGTCATTAATGCAACAAACAATGCAAGGGAAGTGTGCAATAGCTTGGTTAGCTGGCAATTCACTTATTCAAGGATAGCTGGACTATCTCTTATTTATTCAATGCAACTGCAATGCAAAAACAACTGTGCAATAATTTGTTCCAAGATAGCTGGACTATCACCTACTTATTCAATGCAACTGCGATGCAAAAACAACTGTGCAATAATTTGTTCCAAGATAGCTGGACTATCACCTACTTATTCAATGCAACTGCGATGCAATAACAACTGTGCAATAATTTGTTCCAAGATAGCTGGACTATCACCTACTTATTCAATGCAACTGCGATGCAAAAACAACTCTGCAATAATTTGTTCCAAGATAGCTGGACTATCACCTACTTATTCAATGCAACTGCGATGCAAAAACAACTGTGCAATAATTTGTTCCAAGATAGCTGGACTATCACCTACTTATTCAATGCAACTGTGATGCAAAAACAACAAGACAGCTGGACTATCATCTATTTATATATATATATATATATTAAAAAAAAAATCACTGACTTATTTCAATCATTTATGCAACTACAACGCAGAAAAAAACTGCTATCTGCATTGAGGTTCAATAAATTTGATTCATATACAACCTGCATTCTTTGTTTCAATTTGTATATTGATTTTAAAAAAAACAGTAAACTGAAAATAAAACGGAATTTGTACATTTAATTTAATTTTGATGAACAGTACAAGTAAATTGAAAGTAGAATGCAGAGCACGTTTCTGTATTCCCCCCCCTCCCCTTCTTTCCCCACCACGATCTCAACTGTAGCAATCTGTCACAACCAAGGTTATTTACGTTTTTTTAGCATGCAAACGCATTAGGCGACGCTATTCAGCCAAGATCTGGGTCTTAACTCCTACTTAACTCCTAGAGGGCGCAAGTTTGGCCCGTTTTTGGCGATTTGCATTTGCATACACATGCACTTTCGTTATGCACTTTCGTTATAACGCCGGGCACTTTCGTTCTGTATTTTGATGCTGTGTTTTGTTTGCGTTTGTCAATTTGCTACTTTGTAGCACATTTCTCAACTGCAGGAGCAGGAGAAGGGCCTTTTTTGACGATGTTAACGGTCATTTGGCCGTCGGCTACTGTGACACGGTCATGTGACCACAACAAACCGCAATGTTTACAGGAACTAGGCGTGGGGTCCTTTCTTTAGGGGGGAACCATTCACCCGGCCACGGCAAACATTCCAGGTGCGCACTAACGTTTTTAATCGTTTTTGGGGCTTGAAACGCATCTGGTGCCAAGTTGCGCGCCGAAATTGCCCCATCCGCCCCGGGATTTTTGGCGTAATTTTCGCATTTTTTGCCTTTTTCTTTTTTTCTTTTTTGCGCTGGGCCGACAGAGAAGATTGAGTGGGTTCCTTTGCGCAGGGGACATGCGTAGCTTCTCTGTAGAGTGACCCCGAATCACATGACGACTCATGCATACGTCATCGCTGATTTTCCTCAAATCAGCGATTCCAACCAATCACAAACCCAAAATCAGCGATCTGGTCGAAAATCAGCGATGACGTAGGCGAAATCAGCGAATTACGGCCGCAGAAAAGAGGTCACGTGGTACAGGAGTCGTCAAGCACAAGCTATTCAACATGGCGACAAGAGGTAAGTTTTCTCTCGACTCAGCGATTCACCTGCCCGTTGCTCGCTTTAAACGGACTAGATAATTTAAACACCGACACCGATGAAAAGCTCAAGTAGTACCGAGCACGCCGACGTATCAGTCGGCGCAACCAGTTGCACCTTTCCGCTTTTATCGCAATAATTACCTTTTCGCGGGAAAAATCCACGTGGGTGGGTGCTCGACATGACATGTCTGGATTTCTTTGCAGATGAACCGAAAACGCCACTCCCCTCGACCAGATCAAGCGACCCAGTGTTCAGGAGGAGGTCGGATGGAGCACTGACGCTCGGTGAGAGTAACGCCGCGAGGAGGGCTGCTGCTTCTGCAGCCACTGCCTCCCTCACCGCCGCTGCCAAACCACCGGAGAAGGTTGCGGAGGAGGCCAGGTCTGCAGTCATCCAGCTCGGCCTGGATGTCACCGACAAGAAACACCTTCTGGGGCATCACAGGCTGCAGTTTGGAAAATACCGGGGGCAGACCTTCCGGTGGCTGGTCGAGAACTCCCTGGGGTATGCCGCCTACTTGGCAGAGAGTCTGAGCAGGGAGACTCCACACCCCGGCCCGCTGGGTGTGAACAAATACAAGCTCAAGGTAAAATCTTTCCTTTTAAATCTTTTTTGATTGCCTTACTATATGTAATGTGTAAGGTATTGAAAGATTGAAAGTAATGCCCCATGGTGTAAGGTTAGTTGTCTGCACCCCCCCCCCCCCTCCCCATGTCTTTTATAAGTCTTTCATTGGTGTTATACTGGTTTGTGGTGAATAATACTTCAAGTATTCAGTTACTGTGGATACAGACAAACATCATAGTTTAAGTATCTGACATATCTGTCCTCAAGTCACTGATATCTAGTATTGTTAAAGTGGTCTTGTAACACAAACTAGTCGGACTGAAGGTCACCTCCCAGGAAAGGTACAACGCATTGTTTGTATCTTAGCACACACAGTAATATAAATCAGTTGTACTAGTTTCCATTATTGAAAGAGATGATAGTAATTAACATTCATTTCAATTGGACAATGCCTTTATTGTCAGGGTACCTGTCTTAATCACCTTTATTGACTTCACATAGGAGTACCTTGAGCTGTTCCCCCAGGGTCGGGAGGCTATTGCTGCCAAGACCAAGGAGAGGCAGGCAAAACCCACACCACCTGCCAAGCCTGTCCCAGTATCCTCCAGCTCACTTCAGAGCCTCATGGTCGGCAGTCATCTGTCACCAGCAGGGCTCAAAGCTGGAGTGAAGAGACAGCTTGGTCCCCCAGGGCCAACACCCAATCTTAAGAAATCAAGAAGAGGTAAATGACACATGTATTATTACACACATTTTTTTTTTTTTTTTTTCAAATTTAATAGTTGATGTGTGCTTCTGTATCAGTGTATTTATTCCGTTATTCATTTTTTTTTTTTTCCAGCAACGGCGACCCTGCCCAAGTCTGAGGATGTGGAAGTGGTGGACGCCCCCCTTCCTGCCCCAGACAGCACCAACACCGCCGTTGCCAAGAAACCTAAACCCACCACCAGAGGTAAATGTAATTCATGGTAATTTCATTGACGTAAGGACCCTTGTTTTAAGAGTAGCTTTCTAACATCTTTTTACAGTTGTTGCCACTTTTACTTCAGTATATTCTAATTTTGTTCATTTAAAGCGACAGCCGTAGACCCTGAGGAAGTGAGCGACTTGGAACGCCCAGAGCTACCTGTCCCTGCCTCAGCTGGTGCTGGCACCAGTACAGCTGCCGCTCCTGACACCATACCCCAACAGGAGACCAAAAGGCAGAGCTCCCTGCCAGATTCAGGTAAAGACTTTTTGTTTCTTTTCCATGAACAATTTGAGGTCACAGCTGGGATTCAATTTGGAAATTAACCAGTCAATTCAATTTGGAAATTAACCAGTCAATTTTCAGTGAGCAAAAAGTTAACTCCTAGCTGCTGACCTTACATTAAGTGTTTTGTCTGTGACATATCACATACCGCCCCAGCCCTCCTGCCAAGGTGATGATGACAAGAAGAATTCCTTCATGAAAATCTGCACAGCTTAGATTGTGAATTTTAAGATTTTTTATAAAATTAATCGCGCAAAGTGTAATGAAAGAAAATAGTGTAAAACAGAATGTAAAACATTAAGAGTGTTCTATTGTTCTTGTACCTGTTTTCTTTTCACAGTCTTTGGAGGACAGGTGTTGGTGAGTTTGAAATCAAGCTTTCAGAGTTTTATTGTTTTATTTATTATTAATGCACACGTGGCTTATTCACTGACACTTGTAGCATGTGGTGTGTTTTCTTTTTATATGTTTTGGAAGGTGACAGCACAGCAGCAGCAGCAGCACTTTGGTTTTGTTTTCTTTTTCGCTTTTTCGCTTTCCTTTTTTTTTTTTTCTGCATTACTGTGGGTTCCTTACTGTGAGGTGGTTGGTGTTTGTATTGCCTGTAGATTAGCATAAAAGAGCTGAACATGCAATAACTTTTTTTTGTTTGTGGGTGATAAGGTTAAAGATATGAGGATGTATTTAAATGATAACTATTGACCATAAAGTAAACAAAGTCCAAGCAGTGATTAATCTGTTACTTTTAATAACCTCCAATGCAGAAGATACATGATAAGTAAGAATGAGTAATTTTTAAAAGTAATGAGAAAGTATGTCAGCTCTTGTAAAGTGTGATATATGTTCATGATTTTCTTTTATTTCAGGTTTCCCCCTCTATTATTTTGTACTTATTGCTCTTCACTTGTTCCAGTGCCCGTGGATGACACTGATCTGATCCCTCTGTCATGGAAGGCCAGCCTGCCACCACATGAAGCACAGTGGGTTTCCCGTGCCTTGTTTACCACCCGCCGGGGCCAACTGAAGCAAGAGCTGCAGCTGTGGTGGCACCCACCATCACCCAGACTGGTCCACGCCCAGCCCCCTAGAACAGCAGGGCCTTTCTTCACCCACCCCTTCTTCCTCTGGATGCCACGCCGCATGTTCAGGGCTCAGCTGTCTTGCTCTGTGCCATCATGCAAGGGTCGCCAGTTAACATCCTGCGGTTTCTTCAAGACTGTCCGCCGCGTCCTTGACATCGATGGCTACTTTTACATGGGCACTGAGTACCTGGAGTGCGGCGCCTGTCACAAGAAGTATGCGGGTTGGAGTGGGGAAATCCTCCAACAGCTGGACGTGGCGACAAGGGGGAAATTTCCAGCACTGCTCACATACAGGTAATTTCAAAACTTTTCTTTTTTTTTCTTTTTTTAATTTATGGAATTCTTGCATTTAATATCAGTTCATTTGAAAATCTATTTCAGCGGACAAAATAACTCTGTCTTTACATTTATAACTTATTCTGTTCTTGATTCTTTGTTGCAGGTACTCTTGCTCTACCCGGGTAGTTTCTCTCCTGAGAGAGCGATCTCTTGGGAACAGCACTACTCGGCTGAGTAAGCAACTGTGTGAGCAGCACACCAGGGATTGGCTAAGCAGGGTAGCCAATTTCCTCTCAGTTGTAGACAAGTTTGCCAGCTCATCCCTTGTGCAGAGAACAAGTCCTCTTCAGCCGTTACCCTTTGAAAGACTCCCGGGGCCAGCATGGCTACAAACTGTGCTGGTCCGTGACGTGTTGTTGAGGCTTGATGAGATCAAAGCCAAGGTGACCTCCACCTTTGGATCCGTCTTGAAGATGGACTCCACCAAAAAGGTATGTACAGTTTTTGTTCTGATTTGCTCTCTTAAACTTTGTACAGTGAACAGTTTTGAAAACAAAACAACAAAACACACACACACAAAAAAAAAAAAAAAAAAAAAAAATTTCTTTAAGAAAATGTATTAAGTGTCATATTTCCCCCCTCCGTTTTTCAGGTAGCCAAAAAGCTGGCAGGAGAGGCTGCAGGCTCAGCTGCCTGGTGCACCAACGTGGGCAATGAACACGGCCAGGTACTGACCTCAGTACTCACTGCTCAGGAGGGAGCTGGCCTGACCAAGATGGCCCAGGGCCTCGTGAGGCGGTACCAGCTCAGTGAACAGCCTCCACCCAAGGTGATGTATGTTGACAGGGACTGCTGCTCCACCTCCGGTCCCTGCAATGTCAAGAAGCTGTTTGCTGGCTGGCCCCATCTGGTGGTGCGACTGGACGTGTGGCACTTCATGCGCAGGTTCGCCTCCTGTGTCACCACGGAAAGCCACCCACTATACGCCGTCTTCATGAAGAAGTTGTCTGCCTGCATTTTTGAGTGGGACGCAGATGATCTGGCAGCACTTCGAGATGCCAAGCTGGGCCAACTACAACTACAGGGCGCTGGCGTCAGCCCAGACAACATCATGCAGCACATCTCGCGCAAGGAGTTAGAGAAACACTGCCGTCGCCGCACCCGCGGTGTAGCTGAAACCACTCGTCTCTTGCAGTCGCTGGTCGACACGCTGGACAGTGATCAGGGGTGCGACGCGCTAGGAGTACCTCTCCTTGATCACGAGAGAGTGCAAGACATGTGGGCCTCTCAACAGCGCCACATACCATGCCTCCAGGACGTCGAAGGGGTCTCTCTGTACACCCAGACTGGAACTCTGAGGAAGGGCGGGAAGGAGCTGAAGGTCTACAGGTGTGCGAGGGGCTCAGTTTCCCTGGAGAGCTTCCATTCTCATATTGTTAGATTCATTCCCGGTAAGCACAACCACACACACCGACAGACTGCTTGGTTACCTGAAAGTAGATTTAAAATCACTTTAGACTGACTTAATTTTGATGCATTGGTACTTGTTAAATTAAACTTAACATTTTTGTTGAAAATTTGTGGTTATTGAACACTTGCAGCTAATTTTCTCCCTTTTTTCTTGTTTTTAACAGGACAAAGTGCCTCTGCCACAAATTTCCAAGCCTACATCCTGGAAGGAATTGTTCGGTGGAACCAGGATCGTGCGCTGGCCGCAATTGACAATGGGGACACCGAACTTCGCTGCTATGATGGACAGCTCGTCCAGGCAGTGAACCATCTGGGAGAACGGGTGCTTGGCAATACCATCGTGCCAAATGCTGTGGTCCCCAGGAAATACACTGGTAATTAAAGTGATTTAGGTTTCGTGTAATTTATAGGAATATAATTAGTTTAGATGTAATTGCAGCCAAGAAATTATTTTTGGAAAAAATAAATAAATAAATAAATAAATAAATACATGAAAAAAAAAATGAGGCCTGCTACTAATAATTCTCTCATTTCTCTCTTTACTTCCAGGTGAGCTTCTAGGGTGCGAGTACCTGCTCGATCAGACGGGAAAGGCCCTAGAACCTGTAAAACTGGACCCAGATGCACCCGAGGAGGAGGTTGTCGAGACAGTGGAGGAAG